>NC_061528.1:13435000-13735000 GCF_022379125.1 Scophthalmus maximus | reverse complement strand
CATAAGGGATGTTAACATAAATATACAGACACGTACAGAAAGCACATTTACTCTAGGTGTATTATTGGCTTGACTCATTTGTTTTTGCTCTGTAGAGACAAGAACGTAGAAAGAATGTTAACTACACTGAGGAACGTGTTTCAAAAATACTCTTAATGAAAGAAACAGCTGAAACCACTTCAATGGTTAATGTAAGATTAGATGTTTCAATATATGAAAGAGTTAATACAGGATTTAATGAATTACATAATGTATTGGCTGCTAAGGAACGTGAGTAGAGTAGAGATCAAAATGACTTCCACCCCTGCCACCTCTCTTTAAAACCAGTCCAAACATGTCAAATCAAAGCGAGCTGTGTAATCAGGTGTTTGTTTCTCAGAAGCTTCTGCGGAAAAAAACATTTCACCACATTATTAAAATCCATAATTGTGTACTCGGTGCTGGAAGGAATGTTTACCTCTTGTGTAGATGGATTTATTTGGTAATACTTACAGTAAACAGAGGACTGCAGTCGCCCAGCCCTGACATGCACTTAACATTGTTGAGGACAAAAACAGAATGAAGCCAAAAGCTTTTTTTGTCTTTTTTTCTGTCCTTCGATAGAAAAGGGTCTTATCTTAGTCATTAAGACGCCGTCGTTCAGAAGTCCACCTATATACTGAGCAACAGCTACTTAAATATGAGACACTCGACTCAACAAAAGGTGAAATAGATGCTCGACCTTTATGTGTGTTATTCCAGGATCTGAGTGTTTGACAGAGAGACGGACAGAGTGTGTGTTTGTCTCCCTAGACCAGCTGTTGTAAGTGATGATTGTTATGCTCCTAGTTTGAAAAGCTGCCAAGAAAAAAAAGTGAGGAAAGGCCACACAGACACACTTGATACGATACTTTGCTTGAACCACTGAGGACTAACATCTATCACCTCTTCTCTCCTCTCCTCTCCTCTCCCCTCAGTTAAACGAAACGGCCAAGCAGTTAATGGAAATCGACAAGCCTCCGCCAACGAGCGTCCCGGGTCCCAGCTCTGAGCCGGCCCCGTTGGGGCCCTGCTCTCCTGGGCCCTCCCCCATTGCCTCCCCGTCGAATGGGAACGGCTCTGGCCATCGGAGGGGCGAAGGAAAGAAGAACGCCAAGAAGCGACATTCGTTTTCAGCGCTGTCTGTCAGCCAGAGGGCCGCCCAACTCAACAACAGGCACAGCATGGAGATCTCCCACCCGGTGCTCATCAGTTCCTCTGACCCCAGAGCTGCTGCACGCATCCAGGTATAAACACACACACAGACACATTATGATTATAATATGTAGCAGAGGTAATATTCAGGGCCCTTACTTGAGTCAAAATAATTTTCCTTCTGTGTAGTCCAGTACAAGTATCTCAAGTACCATCATCTAAAAACTGTACTTAAGTGCAGCACGTAAGTAACTGTGCTGTTACATTCCTGGTACTGCTCGGCCAGGCTCGAAGCATACCACTGATTTCCCTTCGGTCACTCTTTGACTTTAGATATAATATATTCCCCAATCATCTACTCTGACAGTTCCATATGAATTCAATCACTGCTCTTTTTGACAGCTTTCAACTGCACACGCTTTGGTTTCACGTGTGTCGCCCCTGGTTGCATTCACACCTGCGTTCAATGTTTTTTTTGTTTTTGCTGTCTCTGAATTATACCATGGATGCATACTGAAAAGCTGGAGGCACAAACTGCCAAAAATATATTTACTCTAAATGGAAACCACAAAGTTTTGTATGCGTGAATCTTTCTGTTTGTCTTCAGGATGCATATCCCCCTGGTCCCTCCCCCTCCTCGGCAGGGGTACTGGTGCCCCCCAAAGTGGCATCCATCACCTCTGAGCTGCTGGCCCATGCCAAGGTGCAGCTGCCACTCAACATGTGAGTACGCCTCAGGGTGCTGTCAGCAGAACCCACCTGCGACCAGGGTTTCAGTCCCTCCTCACACCTGTCTGTTCTGTTTTATGAATATGTGGATTTTTTGGGGGCCTGAGATGCAAGTATGATTTCTGAACCCACCTTCTTGCTGAGTTAAAAATATTCCTTCTTTTGCGCCTAAAGATATTGGCCATGTTCCACCACCTCTGCAGCCAAATTTAGTCCTCCACTGGTCAAGGATGAAATCCTCAGAAAGGAAACTACAGTGGAAATACAGCTACTACTACAGTCAGTCAGTGTTTCATAACCGGCGTTTCAAAAGAACAGCCGTGTCCTATTCTATACATACAGTGCATTTTGCTGCAACAATGAGATGTTGAGTCACCGGATATTACATTTAGCTTAGAATCACCACAGAGTGACATGCTTTATATTTAAGCTTTTAGGGATTGATAAAAGAAAACCCCCTTTGGAAACCGCATTGTGATACAAAGGCAAGTAGAAAACAAGTGAGTCTGAAATCTGGGGTATAACAGGATGTCCTACATCCAAATTTATTTGGACATAATAGGAAAATGTGGGCAGCTTCACAAGGGAACAATTACATCTAACACAATCTGTACTGTACTAACTGTACTACTTTCACTTCAATCCATCAGATGGATACGTGAAATGTGTGACTCCTCTTTACTCTTTGATAGTGGACAGCAGAGAGCTGATAGAAAGAGGGGAGAGAGAGTCAAATCTGTTGGACTGTGGATGTTCCAATTACATGGTCAGCATCTGAAACCCTTAGGCCACCAGAAACTCAGGCAGTGAGCTTTTTTTTATTTAATAAAAAAAATATGTCTGTCCAAATGTGCCAGAAAATCAAATTCAGTCGCTACGCACAGATATCACAGGGGTAATATGACTCTGTATGCATACGCGGAACAAACTGCACATGCTGCAGTTAGAGGCTTTGCTATTGATTTCACCAACTTCACACAAGCCGATAATTTCTTAAATGGATTAAGCGCCAAAATCTACCTGACACACACACTCAGGAGCACATTTGAATTCTTGTGGAAATGTAACTGCTCCTGTCACATCCAGATGGCTGGTGCCGTGCCAACGCCGAGCAAGATTGTTCTATAATTTACCTCGTAATTAATGTACCAGGTAACTACCAGAAAGATATGTGTACCTTCAAAGAGAATGTGTGTCTGATTTTGCACTTTTATCTTTGTGCTGGACCAATTTGAAGTTTTAGACCTGGAGGATATTGTGGGATGTTTGTTGAGAGCGATGTCATTTGCTCAGTCCTCCGATCTTCCAAGGTTAGAGTTAGGTTTATGGATTATAAAGGTCCAGGTAATACATTATGCCAAAGAGGGTCCTCACCAGCATAGATGTACAAATGAGTGTATATGCAGTTCACTATGAACACACGCACACACACACACACACACACACACACACACACACACACACACACAGATACAATTAACACTCACACACAACCGTATGTCCGGAGCAGGTTTGTCCCGCTGATGAGGTCAGACGTTTCCATCTTGACCCGGCAACCTTGTCTGTTGCCATGGGGAGATAGGAGACGGTTCCCACATCTGTTACCATGGCAACGGGAGACAGCGCATATAGTGCTTGTTTACCCCTCGGTCTGATCGTCTTCGGTTGGTTTCTGGCACTACGTACTACGGATGTCTCCCAGTGACAAGACCAGCAACTCATTTAAATGATATGTTAATGCAGCTCTGAAAAACACAACTCGATACATAAACATAGCCATACACTGTGGAAAGATGCAAAATACTACATTAATCAGTGTACCTGTTTCTGGGCTTGTTAAAGAGGACATATTGACGAGTCATCCATTCACAGAACACCATACTGTTTAGGAGGGTAAATGGCAGGCTGCACTGCAACACAAAAGCACTAATGCTTCTCCGGTGTAATGTGAGTCAACTGTTTCTTTCGTCTGATTATTTTTGCAGTTTTATAATCATTTTTGTAACAGCTGGCTTATTGTTTTCATAGTTAACACCATATAAGGGCAGCTATGGCTCTCCTACTAACCAGAGGGTTGATGAGTCGATCCCCGGGTCCCCTGGTCCACGCACCAAAGTGTCCTTGGACAGGAGACTCCTAAATCACCCCGACGGCTCTGACTGCGGTGTGTGAATGATGTGTGAGAGAAATGAATTAATGTGTGTGTGAATGGGTGAATGTGACTTGTAAAGTCCTGTAAAGCGCTTTACAGGGTGGTCCATAAAAAATAGAAAAGCTTTCTATATAAAAACTGTCCATTTACCATAATTCCTTCTTTTTTTTGTCTTCATTTTTGGCCAGTTATGATACGAAAAAAGACTGTTGACTGAAAGAACTTTAAGCCCATGAGTTAAATTTACCCAAAGGCACATCATTTTTCCATGAATTGTTACTGCTATTATGAGCAGCATGACTCACCGTTTAAGTGCATTAAGTAATGTTGTTAATATTGTTGGTCTTTTGTCTCCAAAAGTGATCCTGATTCAAGCATATGAACTCATTTTAACTGCTTGTCTCACTCAAAATGACATTTAGTTGTTTTTTAAATGTTCTTTAAACAGAGAGACAGTAGATTTGATGTTCACTTATTTCGCAAGTGTGTATTGGTGCTAGCTTTGCTCCACAAAACATACAGCGCAGTGCATTAGGAGTAATATAGGTTTTAAAATGAAAAAAGCCCAGTGCAAGAGCTGCCCAATATTTGCTGCAAAATTTTAATGTTTTAACTTGGCTCACTTTTACATTTTGTCTGTTGTTCATTTTTTGCTATTTTTTTCCTTAGATATCTGGCTCTTTATGCCTACAAGCCCCAAAAGGCTGACGAGCTTGAACTTAGGAAAGGGGAGATGTATCGGGTGACAGAGAAGTGTCAGGACGGATGGTTCAAAGGCACCTCACTGAGAACAGCTGCCTCCGGTGTCTTCCCAGGAAATTATGTCACCCCCGTGTCCAGGTCAGTGAGCTGAGGCTTCGGGATGGGGACGGGGAGGGTGGGGGATTTTTTTTTTTTGTGGTGATACAGCCCTCAAGGGATGATTTCATCCTCACATACAGATAAAAGCAAGTAGCAATTATAATGAAATCATATAGGGGTGTACAGTTGGTGATGAAGCTGTAAGTACCTCTTCCTTGAGAGGAAAAGTGACTGAATTGCTCGAGAAGCCACAGTATGAGCGCAGTGCACCTACAGTAGGTTTAATCCCTGAAGTCACATGGTCAGGATAGCTGGCACTACTACTCACAGTAGTTGTGATGTGTATTGTAATGTCACATGGGAATTTCCTGGCTCCAACAAAAGGTACAGACAGAGCAGCTCAAGTTGCGTACAAATAATTCTGCTTCTTATCACCAAGGCATGCCAAAAAAAAATGCTGCAATCTGCAGATATCTGAGATTACTCATGGTGATTATGTATTTTTCCTGCGTTGATCTGTTTCCCCCACTTATCAGGATTATATTTACACATCTGGCCACCTCTGGGGTGTTTATGTATTTTTTCAATATAACCTTCCTGACTAATAACAAGTGGATCAAGGTAAATACAAGAGACACAGTGAATTTGACTTAAAAGACGAACTTGAAATAAAAAACTTTGTAAAATCCAGCCGTCAGCGGATAATGGCCTTTTTAACGTTTGGCCACCACAAATTCAGTGTCGATCACCATCATCCCCATCATCATTGTTACTTTTGGCATCCTGACCAGTGATACTCATAGCCGCTAAACGCAAATAAAACATAAAAATGAGTCTTTCTAAAATCATATTCGGCAATTTACTCCCCCTCGTTATGACTGTACAGGCTACATGAAAACATTTTTCAGTGGCTCTTCATCTAATCTGTATTCTGTTCCATGATGCAGTCAAAGAAAATGAGAGAGAGAGAGAGAGAGAGAGAGAGAGTCTTACTCCGTAAGTGTAAGCAAGGGAGATTTAGAATAATAGATAGAGAGAAAGGAAAGAGCGGCAAAAATGAGGGAGAAAAAGATAATGGGAAGATGAGGTGAAAGCTATTGTACTGCAGGATACTCAGACAAAAGAAGGAAAATCAGACGAGAGGTGGGAAAGGCCAAAGGGCTGGATGGGAGGGAGAGAGAGAGAGAAGGGGGGAGAAATTAGAAAGAGGCAGAGAAAAAACTGAAATAGACGAGAGTTGAAAGAGAAAAGACATGCGGAGGAGGAGGGAGAAGGAGAAAGAGAAAGCAAATGAGATAAGGAGATGATGATACAAAGAGATGAAACGGCTGCAAAACCAGCAGGTGTCCCTCTTCACTGGATATGAACGGCTGCTTCACATTCTGCAGTTATGCAATGAGAGGGAGGTAGAGGATGGGCGAGTAATCAAATGAGAGGCAATTTGTTATTTCTACACAAGCGTACTCTCCCCTGCTTCCCCCACCCCTCCACCTCTTCATCCTCTTTTGTCTGCAGTGCAGTGCCGAAATTTCTCGACATGATAATGAGGGGCTGCCGAAGATGCGCACAGACGCGAGCACAGGCAGCCAATATACGCTTGACAATATTAGCATGTCGTTATTTCCAAAATGCCGTTTTGGAGTAGCAATATGTACTTTGGTTTAACAACATTTGAATTAGGTAAACTTATCAACGGCACGCAAAGAAAAAGAAAGATGTCCACGTGTTGTGTTGCAGAGATGTCCACTGATGTTGGGATGCTAACCTTCTCGCCCTGGCTGGTCCCATCTTCTAATACTTGATAGTGAGTCACTGGACCGTCCAGTCGGCCCTCAGTCCAACATGAGAGGATGAAGAAGTTGTGGCTGCGAGCCGGCTGTGAGCCTGTGTGTTGCAGCCGCTCGAAACCTCTCGTGACTTTTCCTCCGAGTCAAAGGTTTCTAACGGCAACAAACGCGGGCGATGGAGGAGGAGGTCACGATAGTTTCCCTCTTAAGACAGAAGTGAAGGCAGAGGCCGTGTAATAGATGGCGGATTAACATTTCTGACCAACTCGAACATATCCCCTCCTTGAAAAAGGGCCGCCAAAGATTTCTTTGTTGGTGTTTCTCAATGTTGTCAGTAAAGGTCCACGAATACAGACGACGTGAAGGCTCTGTCCAAATCCAGTTATATGTATCTAACGGTGGGCATAGCTGAGCCTTTATTCTGGATTCATTTGCGATATTTAATGTGTCACCATTGAAAAGAAATAATTGAAGGAGTGGATGCTGATTCCGGGAAGACAGAAACCCTGGATGTCTTAAGCAGAAGAGCTCAATATATATCAAGGAGATTTCTGGTTCGTTTACACAGATCAACAAGGTGGTCAGTGTCTGGCGCCCCAAGACAATCTGCCTGCTCCCGGTCTCTGTAGTGTATTTAGTTCAGGGTAATGTCGTCATCCCCCTGCGACTAAGACACCTCGAGAGAGACTTCAGCTGCTCGATGATTGTTGTGGCAGGCAACAGACAGGTTGACCTTGCTTGGTGCCTGAGAAGACTCGTCTTAACAGTTTCTCAGGGGAGGATAGACAAAATTCCACGACAACGATGGTATGAAGGCTGCTTTGATAAGTCAATATTAACAATTACAAAAATATTCTTCGGGTTACTGGTGTTAATTTAACACCCAACACACATAATACGCAGTTAAAATCAGAGTACAAGTGTATTGTCTGTTGAGAACCTGTGAATAACCTTGCAGTTTCTGCTGGTAGAAACACACACACACACACACACACACACACGCACAGCAAGCCATAACTCGGTGTGTGTGTGTGTGTGTGTGTGTGTGTGTGTGTGACGGGAAGTCGATGGGCAGCCATAAGGGTGTGAATGCCGCTGCGTCAATGATGTTCGGCTCACTGTTCTGCCATTCAGCACTCCGCACACAGGACCATGAGCAGTCTGCAGCTCCATACATGTTACAGCAGGACACTGATCCAACAGGCAGATAATAGCACTCAAGTCACTCGCTTTGACGAAGGATAATTGTACCGTTGTGTCGCTCCTGCTCTGCTATCATGAACAAACTACTGGCGATTAACATTTTGTACTACACAAGGGTCCAACCTTTTCTTAGTGGCTTTGTGAGGATGTACTGTACCTTGGCACATTGCTGCTTTGAACTTAATGCTGTTGTCGTTAATTTTTGCTGATATTATTCACTTCAGACCACTAATCTCAACCGTCATGGTGGTGCTTGAGGAAAAGTCAATGGATCATGTCAGATCAGTAGGATTCATCATCCGGGAAACATGAGTATCTTTGCCAAATTTCTTGGCAGTCCATCAAATAACGGTTGAGATATTTCAGTCTTGGATCTGTGTGGTTTAGCCGAGTCCGTCATCAGCTGTCTGCAGACAACGGACCAATGTCTGCAAAATTGCATCCGGACATTTTCGGGAGTTTGTCGTTTCACATGATGAATGCAGCAAGAGATTGTCCAAGTCAGACGCTTTCACACCAACAAGGAAATCTCCGGAACATTCTGTGGCGTCTGGGCAGAGCAGCAGTAGATAGGAAATGACGGCACAGGAAATTTTCAAGGGGGGTGTCAGGAAAGGTTTCAGTCAGTATGCAAAGTAACATTGGTGGACATTTGCGTTCTCACATACAAGCGCCTTCAGGAAAAATTCTAAACTTCAGTGCATGTCTGAAAGCAGCTTCATACTTGCTGGTATGGAAAGAAACACCAATTTTTTCTAAAGCCAAAGACTTCATGTAAACATATGAGTAGAGCTGACAAAAGCAAAATTCAATGAACATGAACTCTGGATATTTTTGAAATGTCAATGACGACTCAACATCTGTCTCCCCTCTCTCTCTCTCTCCTCTTTGAAGGGCTCCATTTGGAGTGAGTGCTACTCGCGGCTCGTGTCTGTCCAGTCCGGTTGGCGGGAGCGGCTGCAGTCAGCTGGGGAGTAAAACCTCTGACCCTTCGTCCCCGGGCTCCCCGGGGCCTTCATCGCCCCGTCCCTCCACCCCACTGGTAAACTCGGCCAACTCTATTAACGCCGCCAGTCCCGCCTCCTCGCCACAAACTGCCGCCGCCCAGCTGAAGAACTGCCTGCGCTCTGGCCAACATACGGCGAACCAGGCGCGCACCTCAATGCAGCTGGGTAAGCAAAAGCATACGCGCATGCACACACACACACACACACACACTCCTTGTGGTACTCCAGAAAGACACAAATGAGAACTCATGTGAATCATGTGATTCACAGTGCTCATGTGAATTCCAAGCAGCCTGCTGTGAGAAGAGGAAATGAAAAGTATGTTAAGAGGAAGTATTTATGACACGGAGATGTCTCTCTGCCGCTGGTATTTTTCCGAACCTCATCCTCTGCAACATCACCCCCTGAAATGGCCAGAGTCCAGATCTTTCGGGAGCTCGCCACAGCTTAATGCCCGGAGTCTCTGATTACAGAATAGTAGAATATTGATCAGTCATTAGTTCAAGTACCCTCTACACCATGTCAAAAATGTGCAGGCATATGCTCTCGGGAGCCTCTTGGACCTCCAGTCTCATCAGTGCTGTTAAAGGAAACACATCTTGGACCGACAAATAAAAACAGTACAAAGAAAGCTGGAAGAATGTCAACGTGAAGGAGAGGATTTGAGTGTTGTTATCGTGTTTTATGTAGGCAAAAGTGAATGGATATTTGGATATTTATTACCAACAAGCTGAAAAAATGACCGTGGTCATTTAAGCACTATTTTAACAGCAGAGATGGTACAGAGATGATGGGAAATGAGAGAGAGACAGAAGGATTATGCGTGACTACATGCACCAAAGGTCCGCACTAGAAAAGGGACGTTGCAATTTATTCTGGTCAGCGTGTGACATCCCTAAGCCACGAGGAGGACATGAAACCTCCATACGAAGAGAACGTTGATGCGTGGTGGGTCCTTGCTGTACACGGAAACATTTTATAGGGGGTCGTTTAAATGCCAACACACAGTTCATTTTTTTCTGCAAGATTCTGTAAATGAGAGGTTTTATTGTCTGAATCTGCAAAATGTTCACTGCCAATGTTGTTTTTCTTCCTTCGGCCAGTCACACACAACCCTCAGAAACACACACACACACACACACACACACACACACACACACACACACACCCCTGTGTCTGTACAAGGTCCAGATGATATCAGCCTTGCTCTTGACTCAGAGTCTATTCATCTCTCCAGCGCCCCCTTTTTCTCTTCCTCTTTGTGTTTGTTCTGTCTCCCTGAGAAAATAATGGTGAGGCTGAAGAGTACACACTGTAAGAACACTGCCAAGAATAACACACACACGCACACACACGTGAACAGGTACACACATACACACATACAGACACGTGTACTCCCACATACACACGCTCACACAACTGAACACACGGACTCACAAACACACACAGTGGAATGACATCACTGTTGTTTTTTTTTTCTTTTATGGAGGCGTAATGACAGAGCTTCATGCCTCTGTCTCCCCACCTCTTTCCCTTTTCTCTCTTTTTCTCTCTCGCTCTCTCTCGCTCTCTCTCTCACACACACACACACACACACACACAAACTCACAAAAACTCTCGCGTACACGCATCTGTTCTCCATTACAAAATAAAGTATGTGCATAGTTCTGGCGTTTAGTGGTTTTATCACATGACCAGTTCGCCTCTCCACGGATTTGGGAGTGCTGCAGTGTAGAAGAGCAGGTGGTTAGCAACCCTGTGTGTGTGTGTGTGTGTGTGTGTGCGCGCGCGTGTGTGTGCATGCCTATATGCTTATGAATGTGTATTTTTTGAGTACTTTAATCCTCATGAGCACCAAATGTCCCTGTACAAATTTTGCAGTTTTTGTTTCACGCGGTCTGTCTTCGGGGTGAGGGCCTCGGGTTAAACTTCTACGTCACATTATATGTCCACGTAATTGCCAAGTCAGTGTGGCAGTTCACATTTGAGATGAAGAAATAGCTTTTTTGTAAATTAAATTTCTGTTCACACTGGCCATTCAAATTTTGTTGTTTCACCCAGTGCGTGATGGGATGTTTTACGGCATATCTTGAATGAACCAAACAGGAACGTTGAACGCGTGTTTGGCTTCATAATGATGCAATCTGTTTGTCATTACCGAACATATAAAAACACAGACAGATCTCTTATTTCAGGAAGCGATTATTTCAAATAATCAGACGTTTAGTAAGAGGATCATTATGTTCCCTTGTGGCTCGACTAGAGACTGACGGCTGCAGTCAGTGAATAAACCCTCTCATTTGTACTAATCCATGTGTACTTGTGTCTTTTTGCAGTGCACAGTCCCCCTGCTGGAAGCCCAGAGCGCCCCGCGGTGGCCCTCTCCCCCCTGCGTCCCCAGAGCTCTTCCCCCTCGCGCTGCCCCGGCCATTCGGGTCGTCCGCTCTCCATGGTGTCCCCGGGACCCAGCCTGGGGCCCTCCCCCCTCTCTTCCCCCGCCTCGCGGCCCCTCCTCCCGCTCTCATCCCCTCTCTCGTGTCTCACGCCTCCCAACGTGTCGGCGGTGCTCCTCAACGGCGAGCCAGCCAGTCCGCTGCAGCCACCGTCGCCGGGTCCCTCCCACGGCCCCACCCAGGGCGCCCTCGCACCCAAAGCAGAGAAGGTGAGTTTTTTTTTCTGATTTACTAATTGCAAAAACTTCAGCTGAGGACGAAATGTCACTCGCTTCTCTTAATATATACCACTTTGCAGTCAAAAGCCCTGTGTGGAAACAATTACTGACAGTTGTCTCAATTATTGATTGTGTTTCGAGAAACAAGAGCAACTTTTCTCTCCAATAGAATAATTGGATGTCTTGTCTCTTTTCTATTATTCCCTTGATATGTATAACCAAAGCCCTGAATGCAGTAACGTCCTGCTTTTTCTTTGTGCAGGGAACTATAGGAAATCACTTTTCCCCATTGATGAAAATCACAACTGTTGATCACTTTTTAATACGGATCTTTGCAACATGAAGGAGATGCAGGGAGAAGGTGCATATAATGACCAACTTAGATCCAGCCTGTGCATGCGTGCACAGATACAGAAAAATCAGGACCTTTTTTAAGCAAAGGGCTGCAAAGAACTGTCATTTACATCATCTGCCAATTATTTTAGCCCAAGCTGATGGTTTTAAATGGCCTCAAACAGCTTTTTTTGTCAAATTAACATTCAAATACCCAAAGAGTAATATCAGATGATAAATGTCTTATCATGTCATCTTGACTCAACACCGTTCAGTGGATGTGAAATGTGTAATGTATACGTCGTCCTCCTGTACCTCAGTGAGTGTGAGCTGGCACAAACCTCCTCCTATATGTTGGGGGGTTCAAGCCGTGGATGTTAAATCGAGCTGCGCTGACAGTGAAGGATGGCACAGAACGCCTGCATCTGTCTCAGCTCCGTTTTGTTTCTCTGTTTGGCTCCACTGTCTGCGACAGCTAATCTAACTACACGGCTATCTGACAAACAGCTCATTGACTATTGAACAACAGGCAGCAGCCCTGTTACATCGTCTCCCTCTCTCTCTCTAAGATGGCTTGGACTCATATTTTTTTAGAGGCCAGATGCAGGATTATTTCTCACATAGATTAATAAATCTCACAATGTAGTTAAAGTATCAGTCAGCTACAAAGGTCATTTGTTAAAGCTAGGCTGTTTAATTTGTTAATTTAATTCTACATTAAAGACTTTTTCCATCCAATCACAAGCGCAAACTGTTAAATGAAAAAATCAAATGTCTCTCCAAAATGATGTTATGGAAATGCTTTTTCACAAGCATGCATGTCCTAATAAAATAAAAAATACTGTATAAAACCTAAATACTTATTTTGGCAGGGTAGCTCATTGGATCAAATTTCAGTATGCTGAGTATTGGCAAAAGTAATAAGCCGTTGCCATCTATTGTTGCAAAAAAATCATACTCATTCTATCCCTTTAACAAATGTTGAGCCCAACCCTCATTCACTCCAATCACCGTTGTTGCAACGCCTTCAGCTTGGCAGAGCAGAGACGTCAGGTTTGAAGTCAGGGTGGCGGTGAGGCCGCGCTGAGTCCTCCTCTGTTACATTGGAAATGATGAAGCAGCTCAGATAACCGACTGGCAGACGGTTTGGATATTCTTTTTTCACTCGACACAGTGTCACAACGTCTAGAGCGGAGCAGCCGGCAAAGACACCGCATCAAATGTAAGACATACAGTACAGATGTGTTTGTAGACCATTTCCAGGAAATCCGCGCAAGTGGGACGCCTGCAAACTCAACGAATGTGCCAAAAGTTGTCTAAAAGTATCTTGAAAAACCACGTTTCAGGCTTTGAGATCAGATAATATTGACATTGTGCCACATTCAAACTGCACTGCATGCCGTGTTATTTACATTTATACAGACACCTACCATATTCTAGTTAGCAATTATTATTCATTATTCACCAATTGCAAATAAAGTCTCATATTTTACTTCTAATTGGTACTTTTTACATGCGTTTGTCTACTGTGAACGTTTGAGTTTGAAACCTGCCCTATTCAGTTAACTCGTAAGTGACAGTGAATCCTAGACATGTACACAGACACAGACATTAATTTGAGTACCATGTTCATTTTTAATTAGTTTGCACGTCAGCGCCCCACTCAGGTCAAAGTGTGAGTGTGTGCTGCTCTCTGGTGGTTCATATTGGAACAGCAGCAGCAGCAGCAGTGTGACCCACTAATAGAAACTGACACACACAGGCCAGCACACACACTCATAGGAGGCAGATTAAGCCTTTAAGCCTGCAGATGAAAGAATCTCTCCTCCCGCCTTCTCTCTCGCTTTCACTACATCCCTCTGTTCTCTCCCTCCTCGCCTCCGTCTTTCTCTCCTCATCGTCTTTACCCATCTTTCCCTCTCTTTTCTTTTCTTTTCTTCTCTGTGTCCTCCCCTCTGCCTCGAGTCCCTCCTCCACTGTTCGGTTCTCCCCGCTATATCCCATTGTCCTCTCTCCTTCTGTTCATTTTTATTTCCCTCTCCATCATCCTCTCCCTCTCCCAAATTAAAATTCAAAACAAGCTTCATTTGCATGACGAGAAGGAAAATCTGTGTTGCCAAAGCAGTGGAACATTTTGTGCATTTTGTGTATAATTCAGTACAGCGCCAGTGCACACTCGAGGCGACTGGATTCTCCAAGTCAGTGAGCATCGCTGGTTTTATGAAAAAGGGGAGTGATGCTGTGCGGTAAAAAGTTGAAATGATGGAAAACAAAAAGAGAATCCACATTCCTACATCCGGTGAGAAATAATGAAATCACGGTATTAAGGGAAATGCATGACTGTGGCCTTTGTTGTGTAGAGGAACGGAATGCTGTGAGTTTTCTATGATGGGTCTGATGAGATTCTTGTGCTTTGGAAGAACTTATTTTCTCTGTCATGATGCCATCCCACTCTATATCCTGGTCATTGGGACTATGATTTTCAAACTTCTTTATTGTTATACCCATCCATATACGTCCTTATATACAGTTTAACAAATGTTGTTTCTCGGGATCATACGTGCAATATAAACATAACATTTCCTAAAAGACACAATACAGACACACAATAAATAAACACCCCCAAAAGTGAAATTACATAACTGAGTTTCCCATTGTTTGTTATTGTTTCCCTTTTTAATGATTTGATTTTTGATCAGATATTGCGATGTCTGATCAGGCAGTCTGTGTTTCCCAATAACTCATTGACACTGTAGTGTGTATTGTATATTAGTTGATAGTATCATTCAACAAGTTGTAATATACATGTTTGTTTGCGTTTTGTCGTTCAAGGTTTAGCGCTTGAAACAAGCCGCTAAATTGAGTCTCCTGGTCTGCAGAATACTGGGAAACAGTGAAAAATCGCTCACGGAGCATAAACCGATTTTGCCTTGAGCCTTGTTCAGCAGTCGACAGTATCACAGAGCCATCGACAAATTTGGTGTGACAGCTGAACAAACTTAACCACAGGGAGTAGTGGGCAGTGGCAGGAGAAAAATAAGTGATGGAACTCAAAATGTAAAATATATAGCCTAGTGGTATGTGATTACAAGTTATAACAAGCCCAAAAAACCTCACAGTGTTGGTTCATCAGTATGTCAAAGAATGTGTAAGAAGTGAAAATAGAGAAATTATCTAAAGTGGAGTAAAGCAAATGAAACGCTACAGTATGGCATAGACTGCTCTCCGAGAACCCATTGACTATTCAAGACCGCAGAGATGTTTCCTCCAAGGCCACAAGTCTTTACAAGTTCAGGCGGCGGAGGATGGAGAGATTATGCACAGACACACTCAAACACCAGAAACCCAGAAAAGAAATCTGTGAGAGCTAGAATGCAATTCAGTAGAGCGCAAAACTCCGTCGAGGCCAAGCAATCCTTTGCATGTCTGTCTCACTAAAAAAAAAGAAGTCGTCTGATAATCTGCATCAAATTTTACACACCCGTAAAGCTCAACATCGTAAATATGTCTGGTTTGTTGCAGACACATGCATAATAAATAAACCATAGTAAAACACAAGTTTTCCAATTTCTTCTCCAGCTTTTTTATTTGCAACACATTGTCATTTCATTGTCAGTGCTGCAAAGACAGCGCTTTATAGAAAATGGGTTAAAGAAAATAAAATGTCTAATCCTTGTTCCAGCAGCCAACTGTTAAGGAAACAAAGGGCTGAGGTGGAGACAAAGCTGGTCAGAAGGCTCCCTGCATCGCCGAAAGATTGTAATCTTGCTCAGGCGCGCTCAGTATTGATCCACATTTTCGTGATTGATAGTGATAAATTATCAACAAGTGGCACAAGAGAGAAAGTCTTTTAGTCCTCGTGGTTTAGCTGAATGGACAGTATTCCACAGGCCTTCCATATTCGAGCCCAAATGCAAAATCATGAGTCTCTTTTCATAGGTGCCATTAAGAAACACTTGGACTATAATCACTACACTTCATTCTTGGACCACACCAGGAGATGTATATCAATTCAGCTTGAATGGTCATGAATGAATCTGGCCGTACACGCTGGAACTGAGCAGGCACTCGCGCCGAGAACACTCAATCATTGTAACAACTCCTTTCTGAGATATGACTGAAGGGCAGCAGAGAAGAGGCCAAACAATAGAACTACCTTTTTTACTATTCATTCATTTTGAGTATGGTTCGACCTGCTCCATGCGAAAAGTGCTCTGAGGATTTTTATGTGAATACATTTGACTTGACTTGTGGCTCCGTCCAAATCTGCCACCAGTTGCTTTACATCACACACATTGTATCTTGTTTGTTCAACGCATACACCGAAATGTAGAAATAATAACTTTGCATGCTTTTGCGGGAAGTTACCTGCCGTAATTATTCCACATCAAACAAACAGCCGGGATCCCTAACGTCCCAGAGTCTTGTAATCACAGTGAACTTGTCAGAAAAACCACACTGCACAGAAGTGAAGTGGGGGAATGAATAAACTGTTGTTCAACAAGAAACGGTTCCAGCATGCTCACATGAGAGAGGTATTAACCTTCTCATCAAACTAGACCTTCATGTCATCGCAACATTCAGGTTTCACACACATTTCACGTATCGTTCCTCTGTGAAACATATGTGTTTCTTCCAGAAATGTGCTTTTTGATTAATATTCGGCGGGTGTATTAATGTTCCATGAATTCTTATGTAGACACTGCAGAGATATTGTTTACATCGCTTTCATTTCAGTCTTGTCACTTTTTGTCATGACAGGCCTTACGAACAGATGTTCCTGTACGTCTCAGGAAAACAATGATCCTTATCATCATGTCTTTCAATTAGTTTGTTTGTCTGTTTGTTTCTCCTTCCAACCGCAGAAGGAGAGGAAAGCAGGAGGTTTATTAAAGCTCTTGTCTGGGGCAGCGGCCAAGAAGAAACCTCGCTCGCCTCCCTCCTCCCCGCCCAACCACAACCCCTCACTGGTGGGCCAAGACCCCGCACACCATCCTCACCACCATCATCACCATGCCCGCTCAGGTTCCTGCCCAATGGCGTCGCACGGGCGAGCCGGCTCCTGTCCAGTGGAGAGTGAGATGGCAGGGGCTATAGGGCTGGAGCCGCTGCACAGAAAGTCCGGGTCCCTGGATACCAACTTCCCCTTGTCGCCCCCGGCAACACGCGCTGGCAACCCTCTGATGGTCCTCCGGCCTGAACCCAAACCCCTGTCCAGAGAGAGGTGGGCGCAAACATACACACACACCCAAATAGATAGAGAGACACGTGCACACTTGCAAATACTTTCACAAATTTGGGAACCTGCTCAAATGTAAGTGCATTCTCACTGCACAGACTGCTGGCAATTTTTCCGTCATGTATTTTTTCCGACAGCCAACCATTATAATCCTGACAGAAAAGATGTGATTATCCTGCTAAAGTGGTCACATTTAGGGTTGGAGGGATTTGTCATCAGTGTACAGGGTGTGCAGGAAGAAAGTCTTGAGAGAATACTTAAAGGAGACATATAATGCTCATATTCAGCTTCATAATTTTAATTTGGGTTATGACTTGAAGATGTTTAAATGCTCTAATGTTCAGTTAACACATCTGTTTCCTCGTCGTGTTGATTCCTGCAGCTCCTCTTTCTGAAACACTTGATTTTAGCTCTTGTCCCTTCATGGCCCCCCCTCCCAATACAGTCCAATCTGCTCTGATTGGCCAGCTGGCTCCACTCTGTTGTGATTGGTCAACCCCTTCCAACGCGTGCAGGAAGTTCTCTGGCTTTACCCGGCTCTGTTGGGGGCGTGCCAGACTAACCGGTAGACATGCTCTATGCACGTCCGTAATATCATGATGTTACCATCTTATGGAAGTATGGGTTCAGGAGCTCCAAGAGCTCCAGGAGCGGAGTTTTCTGTTTTCTAACATACACCAGAGGAAAGGGAACAACTGAAAAAGTATAATATGTGTACTTCAAACTCGCTGATAACAAAAGCCCAAGCACAGAGGATAAATGGACACAAAGTATCAGAATCAGCCAGCGGCGCCTCTATAACCAATAAGTCTTTGCTGCAGTGAGTCCACTGTGAGGAAAAGTAACACAAGGGTTTAATCAAGGTGATAGTTTTCACTTGGAAGCCCGAGTGCTGACCAGGAGCAACACTTAAAAGTGAGTTGAATCATCCATTGATCATCCTTTCTTTTTCTCTCTAAGAGAGATACAACCATGGTTTTGATAAATGAGGGAGGAGACCGGAGCACCCGGAGTAAACCCACACCAACTCAGTATACAAAACTCAAAATCATGATGGCTTCGCCATCTGGCTGTTCACCCTGTTGACCACTGAGGTGGCCCTGAGAGCTTGAGTCCTGCCTTGGTAACCTCCTGCCCCACTGGCCTCGACCCCTTCAAGGTAGAGGTCAGTGGGGTCAATGACAGAAACCAGTGATGTGAGAGGTTACCTAGATACGAGGCACGACTGGAACCCTTTACTATATTCATCTTGAAGGAAAAAATATATAAATATCAGCAATAGTTTTTCCTTCAAGTTGAATATTACCTGTCACCAAAAATGACAACCACATTTCCACATCTGAAGGAGTTGGGGATGCTTTTTCTCACAGAGGACAAGAATCTGAATATGGTGCTGCGCGGCCACCTACACCTGCAACCATGCACAGATTGAGCGGTACCAGCTGTCAATCATGCTGTATTGTCTATTTTATTCTGAAATGGACCATACTTTACAAAATGAGAGTCATGCCGTATTGAAGATGACTCGACACTAGCGATTGAGACCATAACCTTCTCAGGAAAATGTTTACAGATGTTATGAATCAAGTGAGTCACTTTCTCATAGACTTCTATAGAAACTGACTTCTTTTTGCAACCAGTGGAGTCGCCCTCTGCTGTTCATTCAAGAGAATACAGCTTTAAGGCACTTCCTCATCAGCTTCACTTTCTGAACCCAGTGACTAGGTCCATTATCCATATACAGAACACATCTTCTGTTAGCCACTGGGATTAGATAGCTGACTGCAGCTTCCGCTGTCGCACTGGAAGTTTCCCCCATATTCATTTTTACAGCAGTGCTCTCGAGAATTGGCTGGATAGAGGAAATTAATTTTTAGGATTTATTGTGAATGAATGGGTCATGAAGACAATCTTTCCTGATTGAACTTAAGATAAGCTCCATTTGTGCTCCGGCTATCGCGGCAAACAATGCACAATGCTCCATCAGTCTGGAGTGTGTGTGGGCGAGGGAGAAGCAGAGGGAGAAAACTATTTTGTCTTGCCAATATTTTGGTAAACATCGAACTCCGTGGGACAGCGGTACACCACCAAAACACATACACATACATCAGACCATAACATCTGATATGCACTTACCGACTTCTGAATAGCTCCGGATTTAAACACAGAACAATGCTGAGGCCAGTCCCCCTCCAATAGCTTTTTCACCCTCATTTGTCATAGCCAAGTGGAAGCAGTTGGGTTATAAATATTTTGCAGGAATTCATCTTCATAATCTCGAGAAGGAAAATCTTCTAGCTACATAGATTATATTTGAATACAATAAA
This sequence comes from Scophthalmus maximus, assembly GCF_022379125.1. Classification (NCBI taxonomy): domain Eukaryota; kingdom Metazoa; phylum Chordata; class Actinopteri; order Pleuronectiformes; family Scophthalmidae; genus Scophthalmus; species Scophthalmus maximus. The sequence continues at coordinate 13,715,578 of NC_061528.1, read as the reverse complement.
AAAAAAAGCCCAAATGCATTTGAACAAGTTCTGTCTCAGGGAAATGAAGGAAGCGAGGTAGGTTGAGTGAACATGTGATCACAAAATACTGATGATTCCTAGAATCCATTGAAGACGGGTTTCCTCACACCTCTAATTCACACCGCTCTCCGTCTCTATACTAAACCCTCCCCTGACACATGCGCTGAAGGAGTCCTCTTGTTCCAGACCAGTATGTGATGTTGCCCATGTGGCTGTGCGTGGCAGGTATCGCGTGGTGGTGCCCTACCCGCCGCAGAGCGAGGCCGAGATCGAGCTGCGGGAAGGCGACGTGGTGTTCGTCCATAAGAAGCGGGAGGACGGCTGGTACAAGGGCACGCTGCAGCGGACGGGACAGACCGGCCTGTTTCCCAGCAGCTTTGTCGAGATCTTCTGAACTGGAGAAAAAAGGGTGGTCAGAGAGAACGCACACTGGTCCAGTTTCCTGAGTCACAAAAAAAGACACAAGACATGCTTCCAGGTCCCACAGCTGCAGTCACACACAAACGGTTGGGCCGATATTGGATTTCCAGAGTTGTACTTTTGGATCAGAAATGGATAGTGACCAGCAAAACCAGCTGTGTAAATATGCCTTAAAAAGCCGCTAGCCATAAAAAAAAATGTAAAAAGTGAAATAGTCTGGATTTCAATGGGGAATTTTTGTTTCACATGAAATTCTCAGAATAATCTGCTATTACACACTGGATTTAAATTAAATCAGATTTAATAGAGTAAACAACTCAAATCGGTCCAACTTCCCTCTCACACACACACAGCCACAAAAACACACACACACACGCACATTCACAGGAAAGCTAGCCCCGGCTTCGACCAGCCCAGCGACAGAGGAAGCAGGACAGCTGTTCCAGTCATCCTCCCCGGCGACAGCGTCTTGGTCCGACTCATCGTGCGGGCCCCTGATGTTGACTACTGAAGTCACACACACACACACACACACACACACACACTCTCAAAGAGCACAGAAAGACGAACCCTGCCTCCCAGCTCTCCTCCCTGGCATCATCCACCAGCAACCACTAGCACAAAAAGCATCAGCTCTGCTTTTCCACTGAGACCTCAGAACTTCGATTCGGGTGCTGTCTTTGTTTCGAAATGGAAAGTGTAAAGCGTGTGTGAGCCCACGCACACACGCACACACGCACACACACACACACACACCAGGATCATGGTAAGCACATATCTGTGTCAAGTTTGTGGCAACAAGCACATGTGTTTCTTTGCCGTATTTGTTAATGCATGTAGCATTTTTATATGTTTTTTGGGTTTTTTTGGTATATGTGGAAATAGATGTTTGTGTTGTCCCAAGCTAGCCATGCTGTGATGACCTGTCACGGGATTTTTCATTTCAAAAATATTGTTGAAAAACGTTAAACATGAATTAGGTGATTGATCTTTCTATTTATATATCTTCTACAAATTTATATGACCATTTTTTTTAAAAATTCACATTTGTCCTTCATAGACCTCTCACAGCTGCATTGAACCGAACCAACGGGTTTGCTGAATGTACACGGAAAGAGAAAATTTATGCCAAAACGCTTTTAACAATTGATTTGTATTTACAGAGTTGTGTTTTGATCTTCTGAATGGGATTAGAGACAAAGAAATGCACTTGATAATGTCTGATACAACTTGCCAATATATCTACATATACAGTATTTTACACACGTATTACTTGACAAAAGGGATTTCCGTTGCAACTAGTCGGAGCGAGCGTAATATTTCTTTTAGCACAAATCGCTTTGGTCGGGGGGAAAAAATTTCAACACTTCCCAGTAAACAGCAACAGGAATTTTTTTTTTTTTCTGCAGCCTTTTGTTGAGATACTGTTAAAAGTTTTTTTTGTCGGACAGCAGCAATATTGTGAGACGAAACGTGTGCAGTTTTGATGCTCGTGAAAGAATGTACAGGCGGAGAAACACCCGTGAATCAGAGGGCAGGGGCACAACTTTTTCATCGAACAACCGCCAAACCTGGACATCTTTTCCTCTGATCATTTCAACCTTTAACGAGTATTTTTGTACTGCTTCAGTCGGTGTTAACGTCGGTCTGCTTTGTGAATTTCTACGATCCTGAGTGTGGATTCAGGCTTTGTCTAGTTTACATCCACCCCACAACCATCTACCTTTTTTCCCCCGTTTCTGGAGATAGAAGCACAGCGAAACTTGACTTGCTCAGAGCGTGTGTGTGTGTGTGTGTGTGTGCACGCGCGTGTGTGTACGCGCGTGTGTGTCATGTATCAGTGAAGAACACAGTTACAATGCTCAAGTGGCTTTCCTCACCTGATTGGAAAAATAAACTGGGCCAGATGAAACTGCCACTTGCCCTGCGCACAAAGTGATGCTCTAATTGGATCGTAACAAGGGGCCTGCGTCACAAAGCAAGTTCAACATATCCAGGATATCATTCGCCGTGAGAACCTGTACTACGAAGCCGGTAATCAACTGTCTCAGTTAACCCTGGGTGTTCCAGCTACGAGTGCGTTCACGTAGAAGATGAGTTAATTACAAGCAAGGTCGTCTTAAATAATCTATGTTCAATTAAAAATGAAGCGATAATATTTATTAGCCGAAATAGTATTTATTTCTCATGAAAAAGTCTAATTCATAAGGAGCTCTGTTTTTTAAAACTGGAGTGCGACTCATGAACAGTCTGGAACAGACATGAATATCTGCTGCTCTTTATTATCTGTCACTTTACTCATCATTACATCTTTTGTCCCTGTCAGGATCATGTAGAACGATGACCTTCTGGGTTTCCAGTGATCTGATTGGTCAGTAGCTGGGCCATTTACAGGTTTTAATCACAAACCTGACCTGCTGCGGAAGCAGGTTGGCGGTTCAGCATATGTTGCCATGGTGAAGAGAATCAGCTTCCTTTTTGCCCCAAAAAAGAAGAGAATCAGCTTCCTTAGGATGGAAAACTCAGATTCAAACCTGAAATGACCTTGATAACCGCAAATCCTGCTCCGTAGTACAGGCCCCAGAAGCAAGAGGCAGCATAACACTTCAGACTAGAACTTAAAGGGAGAGAAAAAAAAGCACATGCAATTTGTACTTGTTTGTTTTGCCACCATTAGATTGTGAAGGAAAGTGAACAAAAACATGGCGGCAGGGAGACAACTCTCACAGTGAAATCACTCACAGTAATTACAGAAAGAAACACGGTCTGCAGTCATTTTCAGGTCACAGCAAAAACATGTCAGTCAAACCCTTGTGCCTACAAATGCCAAACACACACACACACACACACAAACAAACTGCAACTCACACAGCAGTCTGTCTTTCGTCTCAATCTTCCGTCTTACCTCCTTCATCTGCTTTGTTGGTGCAATGAGCCTGCTGGTTGTTGTTGTTGTTGTTGTCGTCGTCGTCGTCGTCGTCGTCGTTGTTGTTTTCTCCTGCAGCTGCGATCTGCTTGACTCAATGAGTAAAAAAAAACAGCAGGTCCCAGAACAACTCTGCACAGAAGCCCGAGCAGACGTTCTTTATCTGTTTATCTGAGCGGGCTGAACAGAGAGGACTCTAACCTCGACTGAGTCAAACTTTTAAGCACAAGTCCTCATTTGTGTCGGAGGCGAACGGGTCTCGACAGTGTTTCACTTGTCACATGGTTGATGCTGTGAGGAGGAGGAGGAGAGTTTACAAGAGTACAAAACATCAGGAATACAACCACTGCACAGTGGTCACTTTACATGAAATAACTTGAACCGCTGGTTTCACTGATGCTTTCTTCTGTCTTTATTTTCGTGACGTGAGCTTGTCTTTCCGCTTCAGCTTCCTGGTTGTAAATACCACTCGAGTGCTCATCGGTGACGGCTTGGGAAATGTGAACAAGCCAACAGGAGCGGTGGTGATTCCCGCTTGACTTGAACGCAGCACGCCAGTTGTTTTATTGTTCTTTTTTCATTGGATTTATCAAATTGCTGTCCACTCCCCTTTTGGAACATCCTTCCAGGAAGCCTGAGCACTCGCCCGGCCATCTTGAATTAGATTTCAGCCATATTTGTTCCTATGGATACGTGTGCGTGCGTGCTTGTGTGTGTGGGACGGGAGCCTCTGTATGTAGCTCTTTACAGGGAAAAAAAAGGAACTTCATCAAGAAGTTTGGTGTGGCGTGGACGCTCATGCCTCATCAAGTCTCGGAGTTGATGGGTTTTGAGTGCAGTGGTGCAGCAGGAGAGAGAACGAAGAAGAAGAAGAAAAAATAAAGTATAAATATATAATTCTATATTGTGCAGAATATTTATAGGCCTTTTGTGCCATTGAAGTCATTCTCTGCGTTGACCGTGCCCGGCGCTCTCTACCATGTGATCATTACACACATCGTCTTGTACTGATGACCCGTGGTGGATTTGATTGTTTTTTCATGTTCAAGTGCATTTTTCGCAATAAATGCCTTTTGTTTTAAAGCCGCATTCCTGTGTCTTTTTGCAATTGCTGCAGCCTTTATTAAAGACAACAAACAGAAGGTGATAAGAAAAACTCGAATGCATAACAAAACACATGACCTGTATAGCTAATTCAGATTTTACAGTTGTCCCTTGGATGATTCAACCAGAGGAACCATATTGTATTCTGTCATAATTCTAATTCTTCACACTTGCAATGTGCTCATCATGAGTTACACTCCAACCGACGTTATCTGACAGTGTGTGTTGTCGTCTTTATTTAGTCAAGGGTGTTTAGAAATGAACCGACACTCCCGCCGTCTTTTCATCATTACTTCCATCTCTCGCTCTCCGTCCTCCTCCCTTCTTTCTCTCAAGCCAACACCTACATGGTCGAGGTGTGTAATTGGTAATTTCAGTGCGTCGCTGCCGCCGCTCCTGTGAAAACCTCATCTCTCCGGCAGCCGGGCCTGTCTCCCAAAGATCACCTCCATTTGCATTTAGAGTGAGCGGCAAAAAGGTGACAAGGGGCATGCGTATGTGAAAGCCCACCAGCGCTGGGGAGTGACAGTTATCTTGGAATGGAAGCGCACTCCGGAAATCTTGACTCAAACACAAAGACTCTAACTAGTATATTTAAGCTGAGCAGGAGGCAGGCGGCCCCTGGTTTCTGCAGTGTAGAGATAGTGTTCAACTCAGTCAGGAAAAAAGAACGGGGAGAAATCTCAGTATCTGAACCACTCAGAGTAACTAGACTCTCTCTCCAGTTTGTCTTGGTGAAATGTTCCCACTCAGGGTGTCTGTTCCCAACCTCACAGCAAGGTGCTGCAGGCTCCTGCGGGGAATCGATCAGCATTCCTCTGCGCCAGACCTGTCTGTCCACCTGTCTGTCCACATGTCTGTGTGCCAGAGTCACATCAAGGGCAACAGAGCCAGAGGGTAAGACACTGCAGGGAACAAGACGTGTGTGTGTGTGTGTGTGTGTGTGTGTGTGTGTGTGTGTGTGTGTGTGTGTGTGTGTGTGTGTGTGTGTGTGTGTGTGTGTGTGTGTGTGTGTGTGTGTGTGTGTGTGTGTGTGTGTGTGTGTGTGTGTGTGTGTGTGTGTGTGACTTCATCCTTGTACCTTCTGATTAACAGGAAAGACATGTAGATGTCTCCACATTAATGTTAATCATTGAGATGAATCCTTGTGACTGAAAACAGTCTGCTAAGGCCTTTACATTTTTTTTAAAGTTTTGCTCCAGCACTGCTGGAGAACGGCGACGGGTTGAAAATAATAATAATAATAATAATAATAATTTTTCATATGTTTCACAGGTCAATAGCTGGTAGCGGCAACAGCAAAGAAGAATAGTGCGAGATGAAAACAAACAGGCAAGCAGAGATTATATCATGACAAAAATACAAAGATTTATTTGGAAAGAAGGAAAAAAAAGCTCCCAAATAACACTGTTTATTCCTTAAATACAAGTGTTGTACAAATCTGTCTCAGATGCGCTTTACTCCATTAGGCATCCGCGTGTTCCCCTGGATGTCAAAGTGAACAGTGTACTTCTAAAGGAAGCTCCACGCAGATAAGGCACTAAACACATCTGAAGCACTAGTGTGAATATAAAGTGTCAGTGTTTGTGAGCGAGTGTCTCTGGTTCAGAAAAAAAGCACCAGTGTCCTGGTTTTACGCTGTTACTGTGTAAGGCTGCGAGGTGAGAAGCCCTGTCTAATCAGGACTCCAGGGAGAAGTGAATACAAATATAAAAGCTAAAAATATAGTCACAACAGCTTCCACCTCCTCTTCCTGTACTCCCCAAGGGAAAATCTTTCTTGATATGATGCCTCACTCTTTCCCCCCACAAGCAAGTCAGCTCTTTTCAGACAGACTGGTTTGCAAAACTTCAACCGTTTGTGTCAGTAGGTAATGTGTGTGTGTTTATATATATATATATATATATATATATATATATATATAAACACACAAATATATACACACGTATAACTGCTGTAACATGTACCGAATCCAAAACCAAGCCTCAGAGTTGCCCTCCTGGTTCAGAAGTTAATCGTTCCCTTTGGAACAGCAACAGGAGAATCAGTGACCTCTGCAGGTTTTGCATAACACTGGTGCGCTCATATTAAAGGCTTATAGCATAAAAAATAAAATTTAAAAAAGACAAGACAGAAAAAGGAAATGTAATAATAATGCCCTGTGACAATGCAGCTTGTGACATCTCTCAATTGTGAATACACTAAATGAGGCTTCAGAGAGAATCACAGATGCGACCGAAGTCTGTCTCAGACATGGAGTGTGTGACATTGTGGGGAGTGTGTGACATTGTGTGGAGTGCGTAACATTGTGTGGTTCAGCTACGCATCTGTTGGATTAATGGCACGTTTGGCATCAAATCACAACAGGTTGCTACTGCGATGCTCGTAATGCTTTACCCCTCGCTGCAGGGGCAGCGCTGCTGGAGAACGGCGACGGGTTGAAAAAAGTAATAACATGATGGATTTTCTCGTTTTGCAGTTGATTCTTATTCTTCAGCAGCTGAATGGTGCAATATTCTCTAAATGACCCGCTCGCTGCTGCTTCTCACCGGTGAGATTTGATGAATTTTCTCACCTATTTTATCACTTCTGCCGCCTAGTTCGCCCAAACTCCAAAGTTAATATCACGTGCCGTATCTGGTTCTTCATACTGTAAGAAGTCGGTATCAACGCAAGCGGAAAACGTTGGGAAGTCTTTGTGATCGTTTCATGATTGAGACGGTGTTTTTTTGTTCTCCATTTACAAAAATAAAACTATAAAAACACTGACATGAGAGTAATCTCTCATTTACGTATGTTATGAATTACTAGACAGATTTTATTTTCTCTGCATTTAAAAAACAGCAGAATGGAACCTTCTGCTGTCATAGCTATGGCATTAAATTACAACTTGAGCTGCTTTGGAGTTGTGATGGACTTTTGTGAAGAAAAAAAAAGCCATTTGCAGTATTCAGTGAGACCGGCTTCTTAAATGTCTGTAATAAATCACGAGCAAGTTTCAGCATATTACACACTGTTGCATTAGGGGTCACAAGACGAGTTTTGTACATGACAAAATATGATAAGTCCTTGGATAAAAGACAGAAAGAGATTAAGTGTAACTGACAAGGTCCCTTTAAAGTGTGTTATTTGTACCAATCCAAGTCTTTTGAACTGTGCACAGCATCTAAAGAGTCTGTGTGAGTATCAAGTCACCAAGGTTTCCCTCAGTCTGGGCAAAAACAAATTGGGAGGTATATGTAAAATAAATGTTCTACATTAAAAAAATGAAAGGATAAATATAAAATATTCCACAGAGAGGTATAAAACGCACAATAAGGATTAAAAAAATCACCACTAAGGAAAGTGTACACAGGAGTCTGGGGTACAGTCATTAAACTTTGGCACAAAATCAAACTCATACACACTGCTGGTTTGTGCGGCGTTTTTCCTGGTTAGTGTTTTGAGACTGGCCTCAAAGGGCTGAAAAGGAACGTGGGCAGACTGCCACTGGTTATACTGGTCGTAGTGGGTTGTACTTCAGAATCTTCACATGAAGCCGGAACTAAAAGAGAGAACAAGAGGGAAATCAGTGAGTTGAGAATCAATTTTTTATCTTAAAAAACAAAACAATAAGCACCAGCAGTTCTTAATATAATTAGTTTTCTTCTGTCGATGCTTTAACTGTTTAAAACTACAAAAAAACATTGGCCCGATCAATACTTGATTAAGACTGAAACACTGCAAAAAGGAAAACAAACACGTTAGTCAGCCCTCGCATCTGAAACACACTCGCCAGCCGTTAGGTTTCACTGCCACTCACCAGTTTTACCCAAGCACTCGACAATTTGTGCTCAACATATTTTTTAACAACTTCACCGTCACAAACTGACGGACGAACAAAACAATGAAATGCAAGCGTCAGTTTCGCAGAGGAGCCTCTTACTTCTTGCGGTCCTTGTCCTTCTTGCCGTTGGCGGTGAGACTTTGGGCCTGCAGGAGCTGAGCGGCCGCTCGTCTCTTGCTGAAGGAACTCTGGTCCTCCTCCAGCAGCCTCCTCTTGTCTTCCAGGGCGGCCTTCTCGTCTGCGTGGAGGCGCTTCAGCTGCTCAAAACGGCCCTGCAGCTGAAAGACACGCACGCGGTGACAGGGAACAAGGTTGTTAGGGGAAATGGAGAACCAATTACCATTTCACTGCAGTATCATAATGAGGAGCTGTCCTCTGTAAAGTACTCTGAATTGCCTTGTGTCTGAATGGTGCCGTCCACATATAAATGGAGTCTGTCTGTCTTTCTTTTCTTTTTTTTCAACAACCACTCATTCCATCTTATTCAAACTTGGCGGTTGTATTAGGACCCAGAAAAGTGCAGCGGATGTGTGTGTGTATTTGTGCGTTTGCGTGGGTCTGAATGTCTACATACCTCTCTCTCGGCGTCCTTCAGCTCAGACTCCTTCTCCTTCACCCTCTGCACGAACATCTGCCTCATTTCATCCTCTCTCTTCTGCAGCTCCACCAGGAACTCCTGACGCTTGGCCTCGTACGTCTCCTGCAAACTGCACAGAATCACAGGCATATATTATATGCATCACACAGGTGAATTGTGAATTGTACCAGTTGTACGTTTGGCTTTGTATACAGTGAGTGAGTGAGTGAGTGAGTGAGTGTGTGTGTGAGTGAGTGAGTGCACAACTCACCTGACTGGTTTGCTCTCCGGGTCTGTGTCTTTGAAACCCATCTCCTCCAGTTTGCAGCGTCTGTACAGCTCGTAGTGGCGAGTGTGCGTCTGCTCTCTCAGGTCCTCCATGTTTACACAGATCAGCATCTCCCTCAGCTTCACAAAGTCGCAGTGGTTCTCGTTCTCCACTGACGCACACGACAACGGATATCAGACAAAGTAAAAGGGATTAAAAGACGTCCAATACCTGGATTCAAAACCGTTGGCAATGCTACCTAAGTTAGAATAACACACACACACAACACAGTGATCCATCTTACCTTGTACTACACCCCAAGGATACTGACGAGCTTTCACCATCTTATTGCCAACACTGACTTCCTCTGTGCTGCCGACTACAGCAAACGGCAAATGACCCTACGAAACAGACACAGAAAAAATAACTCAATGAAAGTGACGCTACTACTGCTGAAAAACTTTGTTTTAGGAATAAAATGGAAAAGTACACACTCATTAAGTCCCAACCTCGCTGAGCAATTCTTCCTCACAAAGTACAAACGCCCACACACAAACTGTGTCGGCTTGTTTAAGTTATACTTTTAAAACCTTGGTGATGCTACAAAGGAATTCAAGTTCTATTCTGCAACTGAAATATGTGAAAATAAAACCAACCTATGGGAATATATTGTAGATCTGTCAAACTGAAAATTTACTTGACTAAAAACCTGTGACATGAATAATTACTTAATGTACATGTATTCAGGATCAGAAAGGGCAGTGAGTGAGTGAGTGCGTGCGTGCGTGCGTGCGTGCGTGCGTGTTCTTACATTCATAGTAGTGTTGACTTTGGCCACGTTCTCGTCATCCAGCGGGAACTGGTAGATCTGGACACCGTTGCTCACCAGCTCACTCATGATTTTGATTTTGAACTTGTGCAGCTCGCTCTTACTGATGGTGTCGGCTTTGGCGATCACAGGGATGATGTTCACCTGCGGCAGGAGGACGGGACACATGTTCGTACATATTTTTTTACTATTATTTACCAAAAACATAAAGGCTTACAAAAAATATATAGTTAGTTAACTACATTGTTGTTGTGTTTTTCATCACAACCCTTTCATGTTGGCTCATGTCTTCTAAGTCAGACCTTCATCTACAGTAAGAAATAATGTTCTGGCTTCCCAAATTAAGAAGAGGTGAAGAGGTGACAGTAAATATTACGACTAAAGGTTTGAATTAGTCACAGTTTACAATAGTTCAAATAGCAGCAAAGGGTCAGATAAAGAAACAACTGAGTTTTCTTCTTGTATGTTAAAGGGAAATGTCACTTCATTACAACATAGATACAGTAGAGAATCCTTTTCCATGGGTGGTGATAAATCATAGCCACTAATTTAACCAACACTAAAAAAAAAGGTATATCAAGCTCCAATTCACTTTGCTTTTATTCTATTTATGCTTATTCAATCTGTAATTTTAATGAAGTTTTGTATGAAACAGTTTAAGACTAAATTAATAAGGCTCCAATTAGTCTGACTGTTTGTAATGTGCAAACAACAGCACTATTAAAAAAAGGAGTTTGACTATTCCAAAAGGGTTTGTTTTAAATTATTTTTTGAAACCGTTTTTTAGATAAGTCTTATATAAATCAAGTTCCTGATGTTATTTCTGGCCCAGCAGTCCACTCTGCTGCCCAAGTCATCCCACATTCCTGTCGATCCGTCATCTTGTCGTACCAGAGCGAGAGGTCTGGAATGAGCTACTGTCACTAGACAAGCTCCGAGGGCCAGACCCCACACACACACACGCACGCACGCACGCACGCACGCACAGAATGCACAGAATGCACACTGATCCCGGCAGAGAAAACAAAACAATGCTGGGTAGATCTACTCCAACAGCTGTCTGAGTAACGGACTGTCTCTCTGTCAGCGCTGCACATTCAACAAGCGCCTCTTACGATGTGTATCTGTGACACAAAAGGACAACTCGAGTGTGTGAGCAACTGTGATTACAGCATTCCACTGCGTTTTCTGCTCCATTCACACGCAAATCCGGGGCTACCGACACTCCAGAGCAGTGAAATCACACAAACACACAAAGAAACACAAAGTCACACAAGGAGCATGGGAAAGTTTCTGACCACTGCAAGAGTGATGGGAGGGGTTTCAGGCAGTTCGCTAGTGAGCCACTTGTAACAGAAAGAAGAAGAAAAAACAGGAAAGTCTAGAAACAACCACTGCATAGCCCTGTATACAGAAAAAGTCAATGGACTGTTTCTATATAGCAAAATATAATGTGTGCGCTTCTATATCCAGCGCTTTTTCCTCTAACACGTCATTCACACACTGGCGGCACAGGAGTTCACCGTCTTGCTCAATGACACTACAGTGAGCAGACTGAGGGGGAGCTGGGGATCCAACCACCAACAACTCTACTCTGCCCACTGTCACATGTAATGTTCACACAAACTGTAGTGCCCACAGCATGTAGACCTCAGTCTACTCACAAACCTACATTGCCATGTGGCATATATGTTCAATCAAAAAAAAAAAAAAAAAAGGCAATGTCACAAATCACACGAAGATGATAACTTGTTTGTATAAGGAATCTCGACTTACAGCTCATTGACTATCGTAAGGGAGTGAGTTCAGCCACAGCGGGAGTTTCTGTGATTAATCCTAAAAGGTTATATAATTTGAATCATTACAATCTCCCCCACAATACCAGGGATACATTTTTGGGATGTTTTATGAGACGATATTCCACGCCGGGGTTCCGCTACTATGAATCTTTAGTGCTGACAAGACATGTATCCATAAATGAGCCTAACAGTTTTATTCTTGACCTTGGAAACAGAAGCTGAAAGAGCAGCTTCCACTTGCTCACTTTTCTAGATCTGCTGGTACAATCACTTGTCAACTGGCTAAGTATCAACAATTGAAAGGACCTTAAAGTGCACAGTTGTTGTCTAATTCTGTCTATTTCTATGCTTGTCTATACTGTGCGTGGATTAAGCTATGATGTGTGTTACATCCGAAGGAGTTGGCTCTATCTGTGTTGTCTCCTGTGGTTGGCTCTGCTTTTCCCTTTTGTTTCTGGAAGTCGGAGGCTGGAGCCGAGACCTTAACAGATATGCAGAGTCGAGGTGTCTCAGCTCAGGAATCTATGAATCACGCCTGCTAGATCAAGTTTATGCTTTGTGCTTCACGTCTATGCAAATCACAAAAACATTGTTTACACAGCTGACCTACTCAGAGACATACCTTTATATTTTTTTATTCCAAATATGTATTAATTAAATTTTTCAAAATGTGCAATCTATGTGAAACATTCACAGGACATATGGGTGCTCCAGTAAAATGAGCCATTTGTCAAACTGCTATATGTTCCTCAGAGAACTCTAAAATTGTCCTGTTCATCCTTATCTGGGACACACAGTACCTGACATGAAAGTGAGACATAAAATCCATCTAATATATCATACATCAGTTTGAACCTTTAGCACACACACACTGTGATCCTTCGCCTACCTTGCTGTCTAGCTTCTTCATGGTGACCAGGTCCAGGGATTTCAGTGAATGACCTGAGGGGGAGATGAAGTAGAGGCAGGCATGGACTCGCGAGTCATGGTAGTTGTGAAGGGAGCGCTTGATTTTAAGCTCCTCCTGCAGATAGCTCTCAAACTGTTTGTCGATGTAGTCCACCACCGGCTGATAGCTTCAGGAAAGACACATAAGGCTGGTCAATGATGTGGGTCGTATGACCGGTGGACACAGAAATGGTTCACAACTGCAGTACAGTACACTCTAACAAACTTTGAGAATGTCACTCTTCATTACTGCTACACACTCTCCTCCTCCTACCTCTCTTGTTTGTTCATTTGGTCTCCGAAGCCCACAGTGTTGACCACGGTGAGGCGTAGTCTGACATTGCTCTCCTGCAGGTCGTAGGTCTGAGCCCGCAGCTTCACCTGAGGCTCAAAGTGGGATGACTCAAAGTTCTCAAAGTTGGTATTGAATAGAGTGTCCATTAAAGTCGACTTGCCAATACCAGTCTCACCTAGAGAAAAAAACACATTGAGGGATTAAGGCTGAGATTCAATAATGTACAGATTGTACTGTGGGCTTCATCAATCCAAAGAAATGTAGCGCTCCTTAAACTTTCTTTTGCTAAAGGAAGAATGTCTGGACACCAACTGATTTATACCAACTGGCTGTCAGATTTGAACTAGGGCTGCAACAAATTATTATTTTCATCATCGATTACTCTGTCGATTATTTTCTCAGTTAATCGATTAGTTGTTTGGTTCACAAAAATGTCCATCGTGTTTCCCAAAACCCAAGATGATGTTTTGTCAACACACCAAAGATATTTAGTTTACTGTCACAGAGGAGCTAAGAAACAAGAAAATATTCACATTTAAGGAGCTGAAATCATAGAATTTTGACTTCTTTTTTATAAAAACTACTTGAACCGATTAATTGATTATCACAATAGTTAATTTAGTAGTCGATTACAGATAGATTAACTGTTGCCGCTCTAGTTTGAACCAGCCGCCTCCTCATCGCTCCACTGTTCCACTACCACAAAGTCAAATGCATCAGATACCTGATACTAAGTTATCAATCATAAAGTGCAGGTGTAACGGATCTTTAAGATCAGACAGACCGGAGCAACAGCATGTGCCTATGTTCATGTCGTGCCAAGCCAACGCAGAATGAACTTCAGTAGGAGTATCCTCACCGTGTCAGTGTCACAGTGTGAGCGTGTTACAGTGTGTGTGTGTGTGTGTGTGTGTAACGTGTACGGACCGATGCAGAGGATATTGAAGCAGAAGCCCTGGTAGATGGACTTGTTGACAAGCTGATCCGGGAGGCTGTCAAAGCCCACATGGCCTGCCAAGGAGAGGGGTCGCACTCCTTTATCCTGGGGAGGAAAAACACACAAATAAACACCAACTTCTCAAGACACTGCCGACAGTTTCTTCAGAAAATAAGAGAGAGAAAAAGTAGGATTATCTCAGAAGATTATAATAGAACTTGAACTTTTATGATTTGTTCTTTCAGGTGCTAATGGTGACTGAAATTCCAGTTTCATACAGTACAATATTGCTGTAGGGATGCACACTGATCCATATTTAGACTGACATTAACTTAGATTTTACATTTCACCTATTTATACATTTCACAATTGAAACTAAATCACCAAATCATTGATTTCGAAGTGTCACATTTACAAGTGGCTCTTGGCAACTAATTCCAAGATCAACACACACATGAAGGGTTATACGTCTGTAGCTCGCCCAATCAGGGATTAAACTCTGAGGCAAGACCCTCCTTCCCGCAACTCTCTCCCGCGTGTGTCCCCTGGTGAACTGCTCTGAGCCCGAGTCGTGATCTTCACCGAGGGCCGTGATGCAGCGTCGTCTACGTGGGAAAGCACCAGTCGTCCACACGGCGTTTCGACTGCGTGCCTGTTCCGTTCTGTGCAGACGTCTTTGGTCGGAGTGCGTCACCACCGAGTTCCATTCAAAAACGTCGCGATCGTAGTGTCGCGGCTGCAGCAGCCTCCGTTGCTCGAGTGCACTTCACGACTGCCCAGTATTTGCGTGAACAAACCACGACATCTGGTCGCGTCGGTGTCGGTTACCCTTGCACAGGACCGTCCAATCGAAACGTTTGCCGGATGGTGCGGGCCAGCTAGTGGCCCCGCGGGACTGTTTTGGTGAGAGATGTTACGCGGAATTCCTTTGAGGAAGTTGACAATTACAGTGGGAAACACCCGCTGGATATTTCTGAGTATGTGTCGACGTGAAAGACGCGCGCGTTGCGGCTGTGATTTATAAAACGAGCCCGTTTTGAAACGCTGCCTCCCCTGGAGGAATAACTTCACAGTCAGAAACTAGTCACTGGGCTAGCTGCAGCTAGCGCGATGCTAGCCCTGGACACTCCCTTGCTCAGCTGTCATGGACCGGGTCGGGGGTTTTTTTGTCAACCACAGGGAAGGAGAGAAATACTAACCGGCAGCAGAGCAACATCCGAAGAAGCCATAGTCTGGGGACAGAACTCGATAACCCCGATAAAAAAAAAACACACGCACACAAAGAACACAACAAGGCTGGCAACAGGTCGACGTCTATTCGTGAACCCAGATCAGAGCCGCCCGCCTCACAGCGTCCGCAGTCGACAACTGGACAGACCGCACCACGCACTGCAACGTAGGAATGAGGGCAAATGTTCGGACTGTACATTTGCTTTAAAACTAACAGTCATTAAATCTGGGTCAACAGTCAGGGGAATTTCAAATAGCTGTGATTTTGAACGACTGAACGGTACTACCATTGCGGGAAATTGCATTAAAACAATATGTATTCACTGTAGTAAATAGACGCACCCCCCTTCTTTGCACAATGGTACGGCTCAACTTAATTGTACCAGTCGCTTCCACGTATTGTTGCGGACAGTCAGACAAATATAAATCCCTTTGGCTTACATAGTTCTTATAGAAAATCGAATCAAAAACTCATCCTGTTTTTAAGATTTTTTTTGCATTTCACAAGCCTGGTTACTATTAGATCATATCCCCTGTAAATTAAATATTTGTTTACGGGTTTTTTTTTCATTTATTGGATTTTAGTCGTTGTGGGACTGTTGACCATCTACAGTTTATGGTGTTGATCAATCAGATTGCCGTAGTTTATATAGTTAAAACAAAATATCAATTTATAAGTAGCATTTACAGATCACAATAAGTTAGTTGTTCACTATATGTCCAAAGTTTATTATACTTTACTGCATGGTCCATTTTAATTCATATGGAAGCCTGAGTTTACGAGGAGCACGGGAACGCAGCACGATGCTCGGTTGCTTCAGTAAAGTGCGCCCCCTATCCGCCGGAGCCCGGCACTGGTTCTTCCCCCATGGAGGAGAGCAGGAGGAGGCCGGAGAGAGGATGATTATGCTGTCATCCGGTTGTCAGCGACCGCAGTGAATGACAAGCAGCATGGACATGGAGGCATTTTGAAACGATCCATTTGCAACACCATCACATCGTCGCGGCGTTCGGACCGTGCGGCATGATCATGGCGTCCCGGTGCACGGAGCAAGCCGTGCGGGAGTTCCTGATGGAGAGAGGAGGGAGGGTCCAGCAGATGGAGCTGATCGATCATTTCCTATCGGCTGTGGGGGGAAAGGACCAGTCGAAGGAAGGGGTGGATCGCGAGCAGCTCGAACGCGTCGTGGACAACGTGGGTCTCGTGAAGGTGGAGAACGGTGTGAAATTCGTGTGTCTGAATGCCGAGCGCAGCGCCGAGTCCCTGGTGCGCGCGGACCACGCACACGGCTGCGATCAAGCGGAGTGCAACGGGAATATCCAGGAGGCGCTGGACAACGGTGTGAACGGCAACCGTGACCACGGATACCGAACAGGTGAGAGAGATGATCCAGCCTTTGTGCACACGCAGATTCGTAACGTCCGCATCATTTACACATCATATGTTTTATACCACGTCCCTGAGATAGCCACTGCGTGTCCGAACACATTAAACCAAGACCGTGCCCACATTTTTGATTCCATGGGATTTTCTCATTCACCAAAGTGATGAGGCTGGACGATGTCCTAATGAGCCACACACACACACACACACACACCATCAAGTCCATGTTTTTGTTCATTGTTCTGACTTGATTTACAATAAAGCTTCACAGACTACCATGATCAATAGTTTAATTCTTCAATAATGCCAAAATATGTCATTAAAAAAAAGCTAGCCAGTATATTAATAACACAATTTACACAACTAAACTCATGCATACTTGTGCTGGATACAGTGGAGTTTGGGGTTTTTACATGAAGCAACAGCCTGTTCACTTCTACAACATGTGATCAACAAACCACATCTCACAGTGTCAGAGCTGAATGAAAGGCCATGCCTCTGTGCACACTTTGTTACTGTTCATATTTAGCAGTTAAGTGTGTCTGGAGAGTTCTTTTCTGTCTATTCAAATGTTGTTATGCAAAGCTGACTGCAAGCGTGTGTGACAGTGTTCCGCTAGCTACAGTTGTGTGCATTTTGTTTGCTCTAGACTTGTGTTGTTTATGCCTTTCTTGTGTACCAAGTGCTTGTTGACTAGTGAGTAACTGTATGTTGCACAGTTTGAATGTTCATTCCAATTCCTGATAATCATGAATTGAAATCCTATCACAGGATCCCCGATGATGCATTAATCCCTGATGATGCAATGATCAAAGGATCAAAGCCAAACACTCTCCTGTGATAAGTGATCTCATCACATATACCAGGTAGTGAATCCTCTCAGAATGCCATCTTCCAGCACACAACTGGTGCACTGTTTTTCAACAGGCGTACCCAGCCAACTTGGTGCAGACCTGGACGACAACAGACAGTCGAATGGCAATGAGCAACCTGCGACCTCCTTCCAGATGAAGGTCACCACGGTGACTCCTACCCCCGGTGGGAGGGCGGAGGTGAAGCTGAGGGACAGGAGGAGGCGAGAGTCGGCACCGATCATCGGGATGCAAGATCTGGACCCCGCTCACCCTGGATACTCCTACAGCCAGCAGGTGAGAGGGGCACGCCGGGTGTCCAAGTGCTCCCAACGGGCCATGCTTACCAGCTGCCTGTCCGAAGACAGCGCCCTGGAGGGGATGGACCCTGCCGGAGATGTCAACACTCCTAAGGGAAGTCGCAGGAACTTCATCGAGCTGATGATGAGTAGTTCTCCTCAGGTAGGATACTGTGTTTCTCCAGAAGCTTCTGAGTCGATTATTATTATCATTTTTCATAATTGTAGTGTTGTGTATGTCAACTTTACAAAGCTCTCTTCAAGGCATAGCAGTTAAAGTAAGTAACAATCCAAGCTTGTGAGAAAGTCTTTTTTTTTTTACTTCAAGCTCTAAAAATGTGTGCTGCGCTGCTTTGGTTGTGCAAGCCTTGAACCTTGTAAAATCTTTGGCAACACCTGAAGCAGCGATGTCATGTAGAGGAAAATTGGCATGTGTCCCATCTTTGGGCGTGCTCCAAAAACCTGAATGGCACACGTGGAGGGAATACTTCTTGAATAACGAGAGTTGCTAATATCTTAAAGAATTACAGACACTAATTTTGGTTCAGCCAATCGTAGTTGTTCACCAAAAAGGACTTTCAGAATGTCCTGAGGTCTTGATGAAGCGGAGGAGCGTGTGCCACTGACTTTGTCCCTGTGCAAGTGGCAGCGTGGCCCAAGAGCGCAGCCAGGACAGTTCATGGAGCACAATGGGGTGTGATCATAAATGCAATATACATGACACAACAGTTTTCTGTCTTCTGTAACTAAGAGATTTGATGCAGTGATGTGACGTGCATGCTGTTACTTCTGAGCAGGTTGAACTATGAGCTTGTTTTAATGATTTTCAGAAGGCAACAATCAACAAATTTGGCAATTTCAAAACGGATTTGTTGATTCTTTATCGTGTCTTTATACAACTTATATCAGCTGGATGCCTTTTTGTCATCAGGCCTATGGTTGTTTACCTGATCTTCCACAAATGACAGCAAAGTACATGTGTGGATCTTTAAATCTTGGACATTAAAGTCTCTTGAAACTGTTATGGTTCCACTAAAGAACCAATACGTTTCTAAACTTCTGTATAACCTGCCCTTCCCTTTGCAGGTCCGGAGGTCTCTGATCAACCGCGGCTCACGCCTCCGGGACTCGGTGCGGAGCGACGGCGATTCAGTATCAATCCTCTCCTCTGCCACCGATGAAGACTGTGCCTCAGTGACCCTGGACCCACTAGAGCACGAGTGGATGCTGTGCGCCTCAGAAGGACTGTGGGAAAGCCTGCAGCCCCTGCTAGCAGTCGAACCCAGCCTGGTGACCAAGAGGGACTTTGTGACCGGCTTAACCTGCCTCCACTGGGCGGCCAAGCAAGGCAACGCCGAGCTGCTCTCCCAGCTGCTGGCCTTCGCCAAGGACAACGCTGTACCTGTGAATGTTAACGTGAGATCAAGTGCTGGATACACACCGCTGCACTTGGCAGCCATGCATGGACACACGCAGGTGGGTTGCTGCGGCAGTTGGTGCAGGGTGTCATGTGTTACGTCTGCTCAGCGAAGCAGCAGATAATTACCTACACTCTGTCTGCTAGAGCTGGAGTCATTAGAGCTCGTTTTCAGAACACGGTAAATGATCTAGGAAAAGAAAGAAAGTAGTACACTCAATTTGTTTCTCAATTACTGTTCACTTTCTATTGCCTTTAGCCAAAACATGGACCACTGAAAGGATTTTTTTTAGGTAATCTTCACCGACTGCTGTGAAATGCCTTGCTAAATGGGACGTCTTGGGATTGATTTTGTGTGTGTGCTGTGTGCTTTTGGTTCCAGAAAAGGATCCAAAGCTACACATACACTTTGTGAGAGGAAACAACTAGTATTATTGTCATGTCAAGGGCCTTGATTAATCACATTTTCATGTGTATTTCAGCTGCTATCACACGATCCCCACCCAGAAAGGCACCACTAAGTTCTGTGTAAATGTCATGTGACAAGACTGCAGTATCTGAATTTCACTCGTGCATGTGATGTGCTGTGACTGACAGGTGGTTCGTGTGCTGCTGTCGGACTGGGAGGCGGACCCCGAGGCCAGAGACTACAGCGGGAGGCGAGCCATCCAGTACCTCCCCCCACCGCTGGCCGCTAACCTGCAAGAGGAGGGCGTGGTCACCTCACCGGGGGCCGAGTCAGACGGCGAAAACGCGAATGGCAGCAGTGGTGGAAAAGGGCGCGGCTGGAGGTTTCCCAGAGTCCTCCCGGGCAATCTGAACCCGCTGCGGCTACTGAACCCAACGGCCGAGGCCGCAGAAGAGGCAGCCGGGACCGGGAAGACTAAAGGGGGCGTGCAGAGGAAGTCGTCCCTGAGCCGGCTGAATGCCCGGCTGCACCGAGGGCGCCACCGAGCCCAGATCATCCACAGCGCCTCCTTCAGGGACACAGGGGAGATGGGAAGAGGAGAGGAGCTCCCCATCAGTCCTCTCCGAACCCGACCTCTGTCCAACCTGTTTGGATGAACCTACAACAGTCTGAACCAGTGGTGCAGATTTTTAAATGTTTTGTTTTACAGGATAAGGTTTACTCACCTTTATAAAATCTGACAGGTCAGACCCAAATTGAAAGTCTTAATCTAGTGTCCAGCTGTTTTTAAAGTCTTATGATGGGATTTTAAAGGAAAAACCTTTTATTTTTTCTAAAAAAGTATATAACCTATTTTTTTTCCTATTGCACTTGTTACACTTATGTTGACCTCTAACTCGAGGACACTGTTCACGTAGATTTTCGTTTTTTTTGACAAGACAATTCTTTGATTGAAAACTGAGCTACTGCTCTGTTAATTGCTTTTGAACTTGATTTTTGTGTTGGTGGGGTTTTCTATAATTTTTAGGCTCTGTTTTAGAGCAGGTAGCAAATAATACATAAGTTTGGGGGTTTGTTTTTGTTTTATTACCTTACACTAGAACACAAAGATGGAAAAGCAACAGGAAAGATTGTACTGAGTTTTCACAGTGGTGAGGGATCTGGGAATAGCACTTCGGTTTGATTCCACACAGTTATCCAAAACCATGTTTTTGATTCCAGAGTAAAGTAATATATTTCTAGAGCTCATTTTCTATATTTCAACCTCCTCTGATTGGATGGTGCTGGATTTTTTTTAAAAGTATATTTCTGCAATGTGAATGAATCTTTTTAGTAGCAGATTCTAATATTTAAACTGTTAAAACCACAGAATTATATTCTGGCCAAACAACTATTCAACCAGTCATCATGTTTGCACTTGTCACTTTAAAGATAGTGGGCAAAAATCGGGGGAAACACCTGAAACTAAAACATGACAGCTGTTTTTGGTCCTATTTCATAATTGCATGTTGATATTGTATACACAATAGAAGTAGTCATTCAAACTGTTATACCTTTTATATGTTTAAACTACTGCATACTGTATACAAAAGTACAAATGCGACTTTCATTTTTCTATACTTTTCACTTGTGTTAATCGATACATGTCAGTTGGTTGTTCTGAAAGGGGAACATTACTTTTATAAAGACACTGATCAGTTACACAGTACAACTGTTTCAAGGATGGAAGCAAACAGAAAGGTGACAATGTTTACATCCCTTTTTCTACTGAGCATAATGTCCCTCAAATCTTCTGAGTCAGGTTTACTTGTTAGATGATTTTGTTTTCAAAGTGGTATGGTTCTCTGAAGGTCAGTTGCAGTATTTTACAATGTTTTCAGGTATTTAACTTTGTGTATTTGACAATTTACATTCCGAAAAATGTTCAAACTAATGGCACAAATTCACAATTTCATGCAGAATTTACAGTTGACCAATCCCCAGGGAAAGATAACATCTAGAGACGACCATAGACAGAGACACCTGGCAGCACTGATCAGTTTAACAGTAAATATGCAATCAAATAACCTGTATCATATGATATTGAATATGAAGTCCATATTGTCCCCATGTGTATTGATCCGTCATCGCATTTTTTCATTAATCATCTGTCATCGCTGAATATTAGAGAGTCTAACCAAATATGAATTTAGATACTAATCCTGAATATGCTGTATGTTTAGCTGAGGAGCAAATTGACTTGACTGCTTTCCCAAATATGTGAACCTTTGTTTCTTAACAGCACATCCTAGGTTTCATTGAATGTTCTCTTTGTAGCAGATTTTGTAGCTTTGTACTCACAGTACATCATGTAATTGTATGGCTGACACCTTTGAAGTGTATTTACAGATGTACTTTGACATCACATTGTCAGCTGCATGAATATGGGAATTTCAGTCTGTAATTCATTGTGTCTGTCTTTGTGAAATACTGTGAAGTTATGTAATGTGAAAAAACTGTCGCCACTGTCATTTTTCTCTTCATGTCTCATTCTTAAATATGATAAAAGCAATACCAACTTGCATAAAACTATAGTCAGTGCTCTCTTCAGTTAGAAAATGCACACTTAGTAGATATTCGCTATTTATAATGATGATTTTAATGCTTAAATAGCAAATCAAACATCATGAATGCTGGTGTGGCATCAAACCAGAATTTCCAAGTGAGGCGCGCTGGGTCATCTGTCCAAGCCTGCTGACACCAAGTGATTGTCCTTGTCTGGTGGTGCTGAATAATTGATGATCTAATGACCCTCTGTGGCAGCGATGGTCCAGCGTTTACGGCATATCCACAGCTTCCTGTCCATAAGCTGCCCATGTGTCACTGGGTGCAAAATTGGTTACAGCCAGTCCCCATTCTGCACCTGTCGTGTGTGCGCGCGCGTGTGCGCGTGCTTCAATTGTTACAAAGACCAAACAGCCTCTCAAGATTGTGTGCTTATCTGGACTGACAATCCTCTTCAATCATACAGTTTGGGTCACAATGTTAGGATGTAAAACATGACATTTGATGCAAATTCATAATTTAAGCTGCAGGTATCGGTTCTAACGTGTTTTATTTGTATATTGAGCATGATAAGAAGTGACAGCAGAGGAGTGGTATGGGTTATTTTTTTCTATTAGCCAATGCGGTTGAGTCTGATATCCTTGCCATACCGTTCAAGATGAGACATAAATGCAAAAAGCAGGATGTTTATATTCATGTGTAAGGGGGATATGGTACATTTCTAAATAATATACTAAACACCTGCAACTGGATAGATAACTACAGCTCTGACTTGATGAGCTGTCTTGATGAGTCATGTGTCTTTCAGCCACATGACTGGGGGATGTTCTCTTCTTCACATCATCCAAGTAAAAATAGGATTACATATAAATGGTAAAAAAAAAACAAGAATTCATTGCCTGTGTAAATGTAAATGGGGTAAAAGTTGTTCTTGTGGTCCCAGATCAATTTTATTAGCTGACTGCATGGCAAGGCACGTTTTTTTCAAATAGCACCATTCAGACACAATATAATTCAAAGTGCTTCACAGAGGCTTGCATCGACTGCAGTAGGTCAGTAGCTAGAGCGGCAGCAGCTACTGACCTATATACACAGTCAAGGGGGTAATGCCTATTATGTAAAATCCTCTGCTATCTTTTCGGGGGAAACTGTGCCAACTTATTTGGCCAGAGCTTCCACTGTTGGACTAATCCATACCTAATCTATGCACATCTCCCACTGTCACCCCCATAATAGTTACCACAGTGATGGCGGACATTCATACAAAGCGTAACTTGTGACTAACAGTGCCAAATAGGCGACGGGGCGTCGGTGTGTCATATCAAACAAAGGGGATGGATAATGAAATGTGCTTTCGATTTCAAATGAAATAAATTACCTTGTAGCAGTCTTTTTCACTTGGACATTAAGGGGTATTTTTTCAGTTAATCATTTGCAGGAAGCCACATCACCACATGATTCAATGCTATAAAGGAATCGATGATAATAATAATGATAATAATTATTATTAATCGTATTGTTATTATTATTAATAATAATAAAAGGTGATGAAGAATATGCCATATTTCCTTATTTTTTCCATGGATGTTTGGATGATTTTTACTTGTACACATTTGTTCCACGCGGTGTCGCTGTTCGGAAGTAGCGCCGTTGCTGCTCTCGAGGTCAAAGTTGACTGTATGCGGAAGTGGCCGGTGTAGTCGGTGCTTTGCTTTTTTTCCATGGACCTAGTGGGCTAACGTAAGTCGCATTTTCTTACATTTCTTGAGTAAGTGGACTCATTTGTCGCGTTCAAGCGCGTCGTTAGGGAACGTCCTGGTGTGCAAGCAGGCGCTTCCGCTGCGTTCCAGACGAGTACGCGACGTGTGGCGGGCAGGTCGAGCAGCTCGAGCCCGGAGCTAACGTCGTGTTACGTGTGGACGAGCTCGGTCTCCACCGGTGTTTACAGTGCGACGACAAATGACCGTGAGACGAGTCGTTAGATCGCGGCCTCGTCCGTGGCACGTTTAATGCGCAAGTCGCTCTACTCGTTTATTGTTTGTTCGCGAGCACAGAAATGATCTTAAAATTCAAAACAGCTCAACGACGTTCAGGTCAGTGACAATTAAAACGCTAAAGGTTACAGCTTCATATCACCTCGACGTAACCGCCCCAGTGTTGTGACTCTGAGGAACAGCGAGTCCACGGGAACAACAAAGAGCCTCCACGAGACGCCGACCTGTGACGTCGACCGGTGACGTCGTCGCTTTAAGGCCAGTGACGTCAGGCGTGCAGAGTTAGGTGAGACAGGGCAATGGCTGAAGTGTGATATCATGATCGAACCCCTCGGTGGTCATCCAGCTTCCACGTAGAAAGGGTCAGCATCTTTTCACGTTTATTTGATTTAAAATGTTTTTGAAATATATCAATTTTAATATATTGTGTAGGAGGAATGTGTGTAAGCAACAGTGCGGCACAAGTCTCAGACTGTTGAGCATGGAGATCTCTCCACGTGCTGGTGCAGCAAGTGGACAGGTTGAACCACACCCCTGAACTTTTTGCTTGGTAATATGTTGGAATATGAAACTAACGGTCTTGATCGACTCTCCAAACCTCCTGCAGCCTCCCCCACCACTCTGCAACAATGACCACCATCGTGCACGACACCACAGAGGCCGTGTGCCTCTCCACCGAGTACAGCCTGTACCTCAAGCCCATTGCCAAAATCACCGTCAGCGTGGCACTGCCGCAGCTCAAGCTCCCGGGCAAGAGCATCTCCAACTGGGAGGTGATGGAGCGGATAAAGGCCATGGTGGCCCCGGAGCAGTTCTCGGCCCTTCGGATTTCCAAGAGTACAATGGACTTCATCCGCTTCGAAGGAGAGGTGGAGAACAAGGCGGTGGTCAAGAGCCTGTTGGCCCGTCTGGACGGAAAGAGCATCAAACTCAGTGGATTTACTGATGTACTGAAGGTGAGGCTGACATTAGAGTGGACCTCACGTCCCATGGTCAAACTATTCAGGTTACACTGCTGTTTGTGTGTTCTGTTATTTGTTATCTTGGAAGCAGTTGTCTGTGGTGCTGTTGAGTTGCACAGTGTTGCCCTGACATATTTTCTTCATATTTTGCCGATCCCAGTTATATCAGTGAGAGAATAAACACCTGTCAGTATGATGCAATACAACTAAACAGTGCCACAATCTACAGCCTCTAAGAATCCCATCAATTTATTCAAAACCTTGTTTATTCAAACATTTTTGAATTAGACTGCGAGAGGTTTAGCGAGGTTTCCCCCTCTTTCCTCAGGTCCGTGCAGTGGAGAATAAGGTTGACTTCCCTGCACGTCACGACTGGGACTCATTCTTCCGCGACGCCAAGGACATGAATGAGACAGTGCCAGGAGAGAGACCTGACACGATCCACCTGGAGGGGCTTCCCTGCC
This sequence comes from Scophthalmus maximus, assembly GCF_022379125.1. Lineage (NCBI taxonomy): Eukaryota > Metazoa > Chordata > Actinopteri > Pleuronectiformes > Scophthalmidae > Scophthalmus > Scophthalmus maximus. The sequence continues at coordinate 13,690,074 of NC_061528.1, read as the reverse complement.
GCTGGTTCAGCCAGAAGGACAGTCAGTTCCCAGACCGGCCCTCCGAAGAGGTCCTCAGTGCTGTCTTCCAGACTTTTGGCCAGGTGGTACAACACATGTTTTACCAATCAAAAGTCATGTATTGTGTTACATTATCAAGAATAACATTATACTTAATGTTGTCAATATGCCACTGTTTCGATTGCAGGTGCGTAATGTTGACATCCCTATGCTGGACCCGTACAGAGAGGAAATGCTGGACAAGAACTTCAATACATTCAGCTTTGGGGGCCATTTGAACTTTGAGGCTTATGTTCAGTACCAGGAATATTGTGGCTTCACCAAGGCCATGGACACAATGCGCGGCATGAAGCTGATGCTCAAAGGAGACGATGGGAAGGCAGTGGCTTGCAACATCAAGGTACCGCAGGCTTTTGTTGTTTTACAGCACTGCACTGTCCATGTTAATGGAAATGTCTAGAACACTGTCAAACACATTTTTTCGCCCAATTATTTAACTAAACCTGGTTAGGGTCAGTGGATGACCAATCTCCTGGAATCTTCCCTTTTCTGAGATTCAGTGCCTGGATGGTGAAATAGTTTTATATCCTTAATATGTTCAATCCAAGAAACACAATTGGATCAGTGCAAACTGTAAAGGACTTTAACAAAACCTTGAGGGTTTAACTCATTAAAGTGTAAAAAAAATAAAGAAATAGAATTCTTTTTACAGTTCAGCTAAAAGTGAACAAGCCTTCATGTTTGTTTCTCTTTATGCTGGTCAAATGTTAAATTATTGCCATAGTTTAGAGCAAGCACAGTGCAGGAGAAAAGGGTGGAGCCATATTTGTAGCTTATGTTACTGGCAAAGTAGTCCCTCATTAACATCAGTGAGATCCCTGTGGGGGGCCAACACAGAGTGTAGACCAAAAGAAATGACTGAAATTCTGCCTTTGCCCAGTGAGGTCATCTGTATATGAAAAAAGACTGACTTTTGAACTTAACACATTCCTGGACAAAAATATATTTTTACTCTTATATCACAATTGTAAAGATTGAGATAAAAACAATTGTCTCTCACTTTCCACAGTGGTTAAATCATAAATCACCATGCAGTGTGTTTGCATCCCACAGACTCACTGCCTTCCTGGATTTTAATTCATTTTAACACCAATACCTGCAGCCACTCGCCCCAACCCACGTGGGGCTTTGCAATTTTTTTTAACACAGTGCTGCTATTTGTGGTGTGAATTATCATTATGGGTGTGTGTGTGTGTGGCCACCAGTGGATTGTAACTGTTGAAACGTTGCAATGAGATTGTGTTGTTCCGAGCTGCACAGCAGCTTTAAGACCTTTTAGTGGAATGAGGTTTAAATCAGCATCGTCATTATTTCCAAGGTGATGAGCGCAGAGCACAGCAAGGTCTTAATCCACAGAATAAAGCCTCACTGTGAAATCCAAATCAGGGTAGGAAGTAAAGTAGGATCTGAATAAAAGAAACAAGAAACACAGTGAGACTTGTGAGTCGTTACATTTTTTCATTTTTTCCCAAGGCACTGTGGTATTCATCAGGCAACCTATCAGTACACAATCAAACATAAAACTGTGGTCTACAATATCAATATTTTGCTGTTGCAACTAACATTTTTTACCATCTGTTCTTCACTGGAATGAATGATCCCTTGTGCCAGAGGATCTGAAACCTATTTGTTAGAAACATGGAAGAGCTGAATCTGATTTGCTGAAATGATTTTACTTTTCCCTGTGTCAAGAATGAGCCTGTCAAGTAAATGATAATAAGAGTTAATAGATGTTCATGACTTTTGTATGTGTATTATTTTGTCTTGTCCAGGTGGCGTTTGACACCAGCAAGCACCTGAGTGAGCTGGCTCTGAAGAGGAGGACCATGGAGAGGATGAAGTTACAGGAGCTGGAGAGGCAGAGGGAGGAGCAGAAACGGCGGGAGAAGGAAGAGGAAGAGCGCCTTAAGGAGGATGAGAGGTACGACGGGAGACAGAAAAGCAATGGGAAGATTGTTCAAATGAAAATAGAGAAGATTAATGTAACTGTGTGAAACAGGGCAGAGACCTCAAACCAATGGCATTATACTGCTGCATTCATATTCTATGGGAAAGACAGTGAATTTAAATGATTGGTAAAAACTTAGAACTGAAGTATCAACTTGGCTGGAAGATCACAATTTAGTTTTAGTTTAACTCACCCATCATTAGTATGAGGAACATGAGTAAGTGTTTGGAAATTCATCACCAGTATGATGAAAGTTGCAGTTTTGTTTAGTAAATCAATTATTATTACTGGAGTTGAAATATTAATTCAATACTCTTCTCGTTACTGAGAATATAAATAATGTATTCATTTGACAAGAGTAAGAAATTAAAAAAATCTCTGCCATACCAATAAATATTCACAGATGCCAAACTACTGTAACCCTTTTTCAGGAAACAGAAGGAGCAGGAAGAGGAAGAGAAGGAGAGGAGGAAGGAGGAGAGGCTGCGCAAACGAGAGCAGAAGCTCCAGGAGAAAGAGCAGAGGAAGAACCTGAAGAAGGTGAGGCGTCAGCAGGAGGAGGAGCAGAAGAAGCTGCAGATGAAGATCGCAATGGAGGAGCGGAGGCTGCTGCTGGCTCAGCGCAACCTGGAGTCTATACGGCTTATCGCTGAGCTGCTGGCCAGGGCCAAAGTACGCATACACACAAAACATACACAAAGACAGAAAACACACACTATTCATCGATCCTGATACCAGTACTGTGGTTAATATCTGCAAATTCACTACTTTTAATATGCTTACAAACACTACAAACATTTGATACTATGCAAACCTCATTACTATTCACCACCAGAAGTATACACGTGATAAAAGGAATAGTTTGACATTTTAAGAAATGTGCTTGTTTGGTTCCTGCCGAGAGTCAGATTAGAACATTGATATCACTCTACCTGTCATCTCATATCTGTTGGTAACATATGGAGACAACCCTTTTTTTATGTCAGTTTTTGTTTTGGATATGACATGTTGCTTTAGAAGTGCTGATAGATGGTGTTGGTATTGCTCCATAAACAGTTTGTGTACTGTGCAGAAAATTAAATTTTAATATCATTGTAATGTTGTTTCATATTGACCCGAGAGTGCGGTAGAGCAGTGTTTTGTCCTGACTTGACTTAATTTATGAACTTAAATCCTTACACAAAGTTTTTAAATATCTTGAGTTATTGTTTTCATCATGCCTACATTGTGTCATCCTCCTCCCCAGGCCCTGAAGCAGCAGCAGCAGGAGAAAGAGAGGGCCGAACGCGAGGAACAGGAGAGGCAGGAGCAGGTTAGACAGAAGGAGGAATTAGCCCGACTCCAGCAGCTTGAAGCCTGCCGACGCAAGCAGGAGGAGGAGCTCCACAGGGTGGAGGTGGAGAAGCAGCGAGCACTTGAGCTCCAGCGCCGAGAGAAGGAGCTAAGAGAGAAGCTGCTTGGTAACCTATTGAAGAAAAGCAACGACAGAACTGCAAAACCTCCTGGTACGCAGGACCAAGCCGGCTCCGTACCCGCCGAGGAGGCCTCCGTTCCTGGCGGGGCCGTTGCGATGCTGGGGGTTCTGGGGCTGGTAAACGGAGTGAAGGCAGCTGAGAGCAAAGAGAAACAAATGTCCAAGTCCAGTGTTTCAGGGAAAAACAGAGCGACGGAGGGGAGGAGGGAAGCAGAGGACAGGAAGAAAGGCCGGGAGGGACGGAGGGAAGAGGTGGCGAGGAGCAGGCAGAGCAGAGAGCGAGCGAGGGAGCAGGACCACTCCCACAGGGAGCGGAGCTCCCGCAGTAGGGGGAGGAGGAGGCGCTCCACAAGCCACAGCAGGAGAAGAAGGAGCTCCAGCCACCACAGGCGGAGCTCCAGCCGCCACAGGCGGAGCTACAGTCACCGTGGCAGCAGGCGGCGCAGCCATAGCAGCAGGAGCACAAGCTCGAGCAGAGACAGGAGCAGAAGCAGCAGTGGGAGGAGTTACAGTGGGGGGAGGGGCCACAGACAGAGTCACCGTAGGTGCAGCAGGGACGGCTCCAGGGGCAGCAACACGAGCAGAGACCGAAGGAGTCACAGTCGTTACAGTCGCAGACACAGGAGACACAGCAGCAGTAGAGACAGGAGTCACTCCAGACGACACTGACCTCAGCGGTTCAATCAACTGATGTTTTTAGATATTTTTTTGTCCCATAATTAAACGATGTGGCAGTTGCAAATCCCATATAAGACAACTTGACCTTATGAAATCAACTGAAACAACAATGTACGTGTGAAATGATAGTGCAGTCCAAAAGTGAGACCACTATTTGAAAGACATGCAGTGTTGTATTTAATTCTAGGTTGTCGCTTTTACTGTTTTTTTCTGTAGCCCTTTTTTTTTTTAAATTTCATATTGTTAGATCGCAGCTGCTGAGAATTTAATTTAGTGACAAAAGAAAATGTTTTACAATCTGGTTTCATTAGAATGTTATACTTTGCTGTGTGTAACAAATATTGTATTATCCATCAGTTATTTGGAGTGGCAACTATAACTCATCTCTGAAAAATTCCACACATTATTGGATATTAAAATTTGGTTCAGATTTAGTAATCCTCCATATACACTTATCAGTGATATTGATTAGGTTGGCAGTTGCAAACATGGACTCGCCTGTCGACGACCTTTTTTTAAAATTTTCTCCACGTTTATGCATGAACAACATTGAGCTTTAGAAGGACTGAAGTTTCTTAAAGACTGCATGACATTTCAAACACTTTTACATCGAGCATGATAAATTACACGAGCACCCGAACAATTCCCTCGTGGCTGCTGTAGACGTGGAAGACTTCTAGGTGAACTGTGATGAAAAAGGGCTGCTGCTCCGTTACAAATGTGAAGTTTCTGCAGACTCATTCCTCTGTGTTTAGGGCCACCGTTGTTTTCATGGAATATAGCTCCAGTAATGACTGCGTTGCCGTTCAGCAGCTCAGACAAACATTTCAGTGGACGGTATTTTTGACGATCACAAAAAATCAGTTTGGAAAGAAGGATTTTCCTTTTGTTTTCGTTTTTATTTTGAAATTTTTTTGCAAGGAAAGTTTGAGGAGTCTGTCAGGAACCACTCTATACTTACTGCAGTGTGTTCTTCCCTCGACCCCTGCTTTTTGCCCTCTGCCATTTTGAGCATCGGCATTGTGAGAGGCTAAATACATCCACTATATCCTGCCCTCAAACAAAACATTTTGTACTCGGGAATTTAAACAATTGGGTGTCCATTATATAGAGAGCAGTGAATGAGGAAGTGATTTCCTTCACAGCTGACTCTGCAAACAGTATACCCCCTATTTCATATTTGAGTCTTTATTGTAAGTGACGGATTTGACGCCACTTTTGCTTTTCAAGTTGGAACTAAGTTAAGTCATTGTTGAGGAAACCAGCTTATTGGATTCAAGCGAACCAGCGCAGTACAAATAGAATGCTAGGATGTAACTCTGCTGTCATGCTCACGCTGTAGTGACGGATTTATTTCTTTAGCTTTACTATCCACTGTACAGGCTGATCTGTCAGTGTCAGCTTTTTCGAAACTTCTACTTTGACATTAGTTACTTGTCATAGACAAGCCCGTTTGTCATGTATATATATACTGTATCCTCTGCTGGAAATGCTACAGCATGCCTCGCATTACGTGGTTGAAATAAAAATCTTTTGAGAACTTTTGATGGAGATGTACTCTGACATTTATCTCTATCACGAGAAGAGAAGAAGCTTCAAATGTTTCCTAACGGATTTATTTCTGACGCCCAAAGTCTCTGCTTTACAACTGTCTTATGCTCAACTGTGATGAACAAAGTTATTGCTTATTGTCAGTTTAAAAAAAAAAGCATTCCTCAACAAAATCTGCATGAAATATTTATATACTTAGTTCCCCAAAGTCTTGTGTGAAGGATCAACTCCAGATGTCTTATCTGTCTCCTGTCCGTACACCGCTGGTTTAGTGAATTGTGGATGAATATTTAATCAGTCTAGTCGCACTGATTAGGGGCTATATAATCTGATCAAGGAATGTGACGCAACAGGCTGTGTCATTAGATCTGATGCTACCATTAGTGCAATCAGGCCATATGGAGAAAAGGAGAGGGGGGGGTCACGTCTTCCCTCAAAAGATTTTGCCATTCCACATGGTTGGACACATTCTGGGGTCATGAAAACTTTGTGGGGGAAACATGGTCTGGTATGAGAGTGAGTGGAAGTCTCCATCTGAGTGATAATGAACAAGGCCGCAGTGTGTTTGCCACTGACTTGCTTCTTTGTCTAACGCAGACCTGAACCCCTGCTCTAATCTGGGTTATCTGGCCGTAATCAGCTTAGCCCACTGCTACTCTCGCTGCCCCTGCTGCTCGGTGGGCCCTTTCTGTGGCTGCAGTCTGCCCTCGTCCCCGCTGCAGCTTGTGCTTTCATCTGTTGAGGGGTGTCCTGGGGCAGACTCGAAGGGAAGTGCAGTTCAAAGGCAGTAGAGCTTGGAGAGCCACAGCACCTCTTTATTTTAATTTTATTTTTTATCCGGGGTCTCTCCTGTCCTGTCCTGTCCGAGCTGTGGCCATGGCTGAACGTCAAGAGATGACTTCAACTGAGGGCACGTCCGCTACCGACGCGTATCCCAGAAAAATCCTGCAATATATGGAAGGATTCCTCGTCTCAAAGGTAACATGCACACGATGCAGCGTGTGCTCACACCTCCCAGGGTCACATCAGGGCATTTAGCCCACCTGCCCTCATTTTAAAGCTAATGGTACCACAGACCAAGTGTTTACTTGTCATAACTGCAACATTTTATAGCAAAGGTTCAAGTGATATTCGCATTTCTAAGTGAAGACAGAGTAAACAGTACATTGGAATGTGTGGAATGAGAGAACGTGTTACTCATCAAAAAGAAAAAGATGTAGTATGACATTAACCGGGAACTAACGTGGTAATTCAGTCATTATTTATCAAATGTCTACTTTGACATGTTGAAGCTAGATGGAAAATTGATGCTGTAACAGTATCTCAAATATTAAAGCCATGAGGACGCTGCACAAAATATTATTTATCATTTAAAGTTTGTTTAAATAAAAAGGTAACCAACCTTTTTTACTTATGATATATGACAAATGATAAAACTCTTTTTAGTCTTTTCTCTGTGAATGATTGTCGCCTGCCCTCTGTCACTCAGCAGTGCGATTCAGTTTTGCTCCAAAACAACTGTCGTGAAATAATTGTATTTTTGCTCAAGTAATTTTTCATTACATGAATATAATTTATTCTACACTACTATTTACTCTCCTCAACTAAACTCTCTCTCTCTCTCTCTCTCTCTCTGTGTCTCTCTCTCTCTCTCTCTCTCTCTCTCTCTCTCTCTCTCTCTGTGTCTCTCTCTCTCTCTCTCTCTCTCTCTCTCTCTCTCTCTCTCTCTCTCTCTCTCTCTCTGTCTCTGTCTCTGTCTCTGTCTCTCTGACCCAGACTGTGTTCACGTCCTGCGAGCTGGGTGTGTTTGATGTGTTGCTGGCTGCAGAGTGCCCCCTGTCTGCAGAGGAGATCAGCCAGGCAGTCGGGGCCAGTCTGGATGGAACAGAGCGGCTGCTGGCTGCCTGCACGGGCCTGCAGCTGCTCAACACACACCAGGAGCATGGACGAGGTACGACCACACACACACACACACACACACACACACCCACACGCACACACACACACACACACACGCACGCACGCGCACACACGCATGCGACTGCTGATGCTCTGAGGAATCTCCACCGCACCATGATGGTTCTCCCTCTCTGTCTCTCTCTCACACACACACACACACACACACACACACACACATGCACACTTTGTCAAAGTCTACCACAAATTAACTCGGATGTTGTTCTTACATGTTTTTTGTTGCAGTGATTTTTATTTTCGATGACAGTTTTAGGTTCATTTTGTTCACGGTTATATATTATTTGAAAGTAATTACATTTCAACATCCTGTTCACCGCCTCTGTCTGTCTGTGTCCCACGCAGACATTAACCCTCTCCTCCGTCTCTCCCACCACCTGCCTCAGTGCTTTACAGTAACACGGACGAGGCCAGTGTCTACCTGACCCGCTCCGGCCCGTTATCTCTCTTCCAGTCCATCCAGTACAGTTCCAGGACCATCTACTTCTGCTGGCACTACCTGACCGACGCTGTCAGGTCAGTACACAGAGCACAGCCATGTCGCTGCCGGAAGTCTGGCGAAATATTTCATTGCTGGAACAAATTTAATCAGCCTTCATGTTGACATTTGTCATCCTGGCGAGTTGTTAAAAATGACTTACATGAACCAGCTGAAAATAAAATCAAACGTCAAGGAGCTGTCAAGGAGCTGAGAACTGCATGTTTGATGCTCAGCCTCCGGACGTGGATCCTTTTTCTGTTTGAACATTGTCTCAAGATGGATTTTAGTCCCATTGTTATGTCTGAGGGAGGACGGCCAGCACCTCTCGGACAACATCACTGTGGCTGACAAGTGAAGTCCATCTTTGAGAATCACATCTGTACAAATGAGCTCTTCAAGGATAAAGGCAGTTTGATCTCAATTACTAATGCTAACACACCTAGTCCACCAATACCTAGATCATGTGGCTGTCATACACACATATATATGTATATAATGTATATTTCATGTTCCAGAGAGGGAAGAAACCAGTATGAAAAGGCTTTTGGAGTGAGCTCTAAGGACCTGTTTGAAGCTCTCTACAGGTAAGAAGAAGTCTTTCACACACACACACACACACACACACACACACACACACACACACACACACACACACACACACACACACACGCAACAAACTCTTTCTCGTTAACATTCCATTCCCGTCTCTCCATCTTAAGCTGGTCTGTCAATCTTTTCTCTTTCCCCCCAAAAAAACGGAGTCGTGGGATTCATTAGGAGAGAGAGAGACAGAGATAGAGAGGGGGGGGGGGGGGGGGGGGGGGGGGGGGCTCGGGGCAGAGAGCGAGAATACATCTGCCATTGTCCTTGAGGTCTCGTGTGTTTATACTATCTGGTGCCCACAGTTTTAACGCTTCACCGATCTGCGGATCAGCAGTTTTTGGAGGTCACACACTCAAAATTTCACACTTTGTTTGCTATTAGATTTTGATGGGCCCTGCCCGCGGCCCTGCAATGTGCAGCCCCGCCACACTCGAGGGCACGGGGTCCGTCCACACTGAGACACAGAGGAGCAACTTGCAAACACTGTTGCTTTCTTGTCCTCATTACGGCATGATTTGCAAAACTATTGTGCGCTGATGAAAGGAGAACGGTAGATGAAACAGATGTTGAAGTGCACATTTCCATTATCGTTTTACATCTTAGTAATAATAAAACTCAATGTACCGAAAGCCAGTGTGCAGATGTAACATATGAATTCGCCCATATTTGACAAAGAAAACGTGGAAGTTGGCATATTTTGTATGCCGCTGATTGTTGGGGCTTGTTACATACATTGCTGTATTTCAGTTTTTTCCATTTCAATTTTTTCCTCTCATGTCCTTTTTAAAGAGCAGCAGCTGATCTCGCAGAAGCCGCCTCATTAAAAAAAGATGTATGCAAAATGAGAACATTCAAAATATGAGCCATGCACACATAATGTAATACAGCCTTCTGCGGATTAAAAATACCCTGAACGGAGAATGTCAAAACCTGTGCACGACTGATCTAATGTGGGGAAGCATTTGTTTGTCGCCGCTGATTTCCCTCGTGAGTACCATGGGCAAATTAGCAAGGGGGTTGGGGGGGAAGACCACTGGAAACCTTCACTGCATGCTTGGTGCGCTGCAGTGGGATGAGTCAAAGCTGCTTGGATGACTCAGACTCCTGTTTACTCAACGCCATTGAACCAGCCGCGTACTGCACCCGAATAATTTACAGCCAAGTCCCGTCTACAGCTTGAATGCTCATACTCAAGAAAGCAGAAGAGATTTGGAGGGAGCAGTAGGTAGTGGGGAGAGGATTTATCCAGGTTGTGAGATTTCAAACACGTCGAATACAACTGCACAGTTGAGAGGTTTAAATCCTCCAGGCGAGCACTTACAGATGTGTCCCGATGAAGCCCTTACTCTGGTCATTACTCCCGAGTTTTCTTCATGCTAATCTCCATAATATATTGTTTTGGCAATTAGTGAACAATTTTATGCAAACTTTCAACGGCGGTACTCCAAGTAAGGCCTCGTGGTTGACATCACTGCAGGCTTGTCGATTATCTTCTCTAACTTGTACAAACAATGAAAAAACTAAAAAGAAGCCATTTTTGATTAAGGATGGATTTGAGTTATTATTGTCAAATTTTAGGGTAATTTGTGTCATTTTAAGGGGATATGAGCCAAAAAGACTTGTGTGGCTGCTCTTTTCCTACATTCATGACACAAGACGGAAATAAAACACAACAGAGGTCAGGCAGCCATGAAGCATAACTCGGTCAGTAGAGATGACAGAGACCTGCAGCGACACTAAGGAATACAAGGCAGACAAATCATGAACCACATGATGTTATCGTGACTTAAAAAAGGACAAGAGACAATCTGGGCTGAGCCTATTTTCCTTTATATGACAATGAGATAGTGTGCATATGAATTTACTCAGTCTAGGAAAACAGAGGACTGCAGATGTTGTTGTCAAGGGGCGTTCAGGAACCTGTGTTCAAAATGTTGTCAAATTGAGCGGCCTCACTTCTAATGTAATCAGAGGCTGAAGCCGCAACGGTGAGTCACATTCAAAGTTCTCGTGGAGTTCACTGTGTCACGAGCCTGAAGTCGGCTCATGTATCGGGAAGCTGATCGCTCGGCTACGGGGAAGTGTGGTTTGGATTTAACACCTTCTTGTTTGTGTTTGCTGACTCACTCACTCTCACACACACACACACTCACTCACTCTGTGTTTGTTTGTTTACTGTTGCATTACTTTAGGCGTCAGCTTACAGAAAATTATGTGGAATTTTTTTTTTCTTAACATAAGAAGACATAGATGACAAAATAAAAATGACTTACTCTCTGTTTACACCTGGAATGATCATGCATCTAGGATGATTGGATCAAAATGGACAGCGCATAATGAAAGTGAAAACTTCCCCCACGATGAAATGTGATCACATCAACCACTTGCTGATGTTGCCTGCGATGCATTATACAACATATATCTTGTTCTAATGTGTCGTGATGCTTCCCTGACGAGGAAGAAGCAGAAGTTAAATATAGACGGGAACTAAATATGAACACAATTGCTCAGCTGGACACTTTGGAGACGCATGACAAAGGCTGGTGCAAACATAAATGTGTGCACTTGATGCTGTAGACAGCATCTTACGTTTGTGTGTGTGTGTGTATATAGGTGTGACGAGGAGATGGTGAAATTCATGCAATTGATGAACTCCATTTGGAACATCTGTGGTAAAGACGTGGTCACGGCCTTTGATCTCTCTCCTTTCAAGCTTATCTGCGACCTTGGAGGTAAGTGTGTGTGTGTGTGTGTGTGTGTGTGTGTGTGTGTGTGTGTGTGTGTGCATGCTTATTAACTCGCATATAATTTCCATAAGGTTGTGGGTTCACAGTCATTAACATTTAAAATAGTTGGTGTTTTGCTAACTGAGTGACAGACACACACACACACACACAGGTTACAGTAGAGTGTGTGCAAAAAAAGGCACAACACACAGCATCCGTTGTGACCTTTCAAAGATCGCCTCCAGCCTCTGGGAGCTAATGACTCTTAGTAAATCAGTCAACCTTCATATCACACAAACTCCGAGACACCTCCCCCTGGAGATTCCCTTGTTAGTCAAACTCACGGTGTCACTGTTACATTATAATAATAATAATACACAAATGAAACAATAATATGTTTATATATTTTTCCTCAAAGATGAACAAATTCAACAGTTTACTGACAAGGTCATTGCTCGCTCTGTTGACTGTTGTCATCACCCCTTGATGTTGTCATAAATTATGGCAGAAATTATTGTTTTGACAGGCTGATACTGATGCTAATGCGCTATCACCAGAAACGTGTAACTCCAATTTTCTGCAGAAATAATGTAGAGTTAAAGACTTGGTTGCGGGGAACAGCTCTGAGTGTTGCAGCCACGTCATTGTTCTCCGGTGGATACGTGCTAAAAAAGGTGTAGCTTTCATCACTATTCTCCGATTTGTCAGATTTATTCATAAAATGTCTTTGAACAGCACTTTCCTCACAATACACTTATAACACCCGAGAGCAAAAAGCGCAATGAGGTAAAAAAAACTAAAACATTGAGAGCAAACACAACATGATCTCCACAATGTGAGGCCAGGGCTTCCAAAAAAGCGTAGAGAGAAGCTGAGAACAATCAGGATCAAAAAAATGAAAAAGATAAAAGATGAATTTTCTGCTGTCGTAAGAGTCTTCATCTGCTGCTGAAAACTTCACGATGAATAATGAGGGGAAAAAAGGATTTGTCTGAGAAATGTTACACTTGCGTTCTCAATTTGTCATCTCCTGTGTTCTTAGCTGAACTCAACGATGATAGCTCTGTTCTCTCATTTGCTCCTCAACTGTCCCAAACTAATAGATAATGGATGATAGCGTATTGAATTTTTTTAAAATAATTTTGTCTGGAGAATAATTTATGCAACATATCATCCATTTTTTTTTAAAGGCTTAAAGCTTGAGATGTGGGCATTGTACAGACACTCTAATCATGTCTTTGCTTTAACAATAGCATTGGTCAAAAGCCAAATACCGAAGAGCATCGTACAACAGTAAGTTCCTTTCCTCAACATTTATCAGAATAATAAAGCCAATAAGAAATACATGTCTTTACCAGTAGTTATTTTCTATAAACAAGCGGGTCTCCATTTCTCTATGTTTTAATGATTTAAAATGTTCAACATCTACTTTGGTCTCAGTCACGTTCGAAAGGGGCAAAAGCTCCTGCTCCTACAACCAACACGCATGTGTGACCCCTCAGTTGACCACAAGGGGGAGCTGTGAAGCCATTCAAATCACACTTACACAGGCCGTGGTGGATACGTGCACACACACATCGAGGCCGGTCGTCCTGTCTTGTCTTTCCTTTTCTTCTCTGTGCGACTTTCTCAGCGTGGTGTTGAGTGTTCATGTTTATGCATGAAGGTGCATCTCCCAGGGAAAAAAAATGTGCGTTTGCTAGTGGACAGCAGGAGGGCGAAGGGCGTGACTGCCCTGTCCCATTAAGAGCTGTGTCTCTCACACAACATCTGTTGTGTCTGCACACACCTGCTGTGCATGTGCTCAGTCTTCTCCTCTCTCATGTTTCTGTCCAACTATCTGTCCTACTGGCTGACTTCGGTCCAAATCAGGCATCAAGCCTGTCTGAGTGAGTCCACATTCAAAATATAAATCATTGTCACCGATCGGCCACAACGTTGGAACCGGTATAAGCAATGTGTATATTGCAGGTGATTTTTTTCTGTACTGGCAGTCTGTGGGGAGCATCTACAAATGTGACATTTTAAAAACACATTTCAGCAGTTCATGTTTAGAAATATATAATACATTGAAAGGTTAAAGTGGCTCTTAAGATATTCATGGCTCTGACGCATAATCTAATGTAAAAGGCTTTCTGCCTCGTGTTTTCAGCCCTTTTTTTCCAACACAACCGTAGACAAAAGAAAATGAATTTACATAAGAAACAGTCAGAATACCAGGACAGGAGAATGGCTCCAGTGTGTGCAGTTAAACTAGTAATGTCTTGAGTATTAGTATCTACCAATGTGAACATGTTGAGGTAAAGGTCAGCTTGGAGGTCAGCGGTGGGTCGAACAGTTTGTTTCAACACTGGACCATTTCCTGTGCCTTTAATGAGATACTTCAGTGTCTTTGTACTGCTCTCCCATACATTTGGGGGACCTGCAAGAGGCAGATGAAAAAAATATTATTACCTCTGCTAAGGAGATAACGTGATTGGTTCATTTTGTCTGTAAGCAGGATTACTCAGTAAGTTATGGGTGGATTTGCATTGAAAATGTATCGAAGATGCTGTATGTCTGTAGATGGTAACAGGTGGTTTACATTTTGGGAATTCATGTATCCAGATCTGGATACATGAATTTTTTTGAAGGTGAAACTGCATACAGGTGGGAGACTGCTCAGTGTTGGCGGGGGTCCGCCCTCTCTGAGTGCTCTTGTTATTATGATCAAACCTTGACATCATGAGGGTTTATTTTCTCAGAATTTACAGAGCTCCCTCTCGAGACACAGAGGACATTATACGGATGTTTTTCACAGGCTGAGTGGACACCATTAACTGGTCTTATGTGTAAAATAGGCGCAGGTCCTCTTCAGTGGTTCCTCTCCACGTCTGAACAGGCTCAATGCAGACACCTTTATCCCAGACATTAGCCGGCTGCTGGCACAGCAGGCTTCTGATGGAGGTCATGATCGCGACTCCAACAGAGTGACTGTGCAGTGAACACACTTACCTACGAGTAAATAAAAACACTGGATTATATTAACCTCCGGCAACACCAACAAATAAAAGTTCGGTGCATTTTGATTAAAACGTACATCGTTATTCTCTTGTGAAAAGAGTAAAAAGACTGAAAACACAAAAAAGAGAGAGAGAGAGAGATGAAGATGTAACCGTCGTACAGACACACAGTTGCACTCTAACAATCACGTCAAAGGGTTTCATTAACAAAGTGAGGCGGCCAGGTAAGCTCGGGGTCTTGCACAGCGTGTCGTGTTTGCTTTTTCTCCTCCTTGCTGCTCTTTGATTTTCATTCTCTGCTGACCCCTGTTTGATGTAAGAGCCACAGAGTTTGTGTGTGTGTGTGTGTGTGTGTGTGTGTGTGTGTGTGTGTGTTTGTGTGTGTGTGTGTGTGTGTGTGTGTGTGTGCGATGCCCTACCTTGTTAGCGAAGGCTCTGTGTATGCATTGTGCTGTAACTAAAAGTAATTCCCTCTCACTCCCTCTCCTCTCCAGGCTGCAGTGGGGCATTGGCAAAACAGTGCACGTCAGCCTACCCAGAATGCACTGTGACGATCTTTGACCTCCCCAAGGTAGTGCGTATGTCGAGGGAGCACTTTGTCGGCGAGGCCGACCTGAGGATAAGCTTCCACCAAGGTAACGTCATTATACGACTCAGTATGCAAAGATAGAAATACCTGCAGTTTGCCTTTAGTTTGAATACGTTTTGTCAAAATAAAACTATGTCAAAACTCACAAGCATATGGATTATCGAGTTATGGCCATAAAATGTGTGTTGTGAGGCCACAGTGACCTTGACCTTTGACCCCCCCAAATCTAATCAGTTCATCCTTGAGTCCAAGTGAACATTTGTGACAAATCTGAGAGGGCTGGCCAGTTCCTGCAAGGAGGGAGACCAAGTTCAGAAACAAAGTCTGGACAGTACTTATGGAGTCATCCTGGGGTCTCCCAAGATTTGCATCTTGGTATAGTTGGCGTGTGCAGAGCTGTTACATTGAGGCATAGAACCCTGAGCTGACTGAGGGAGGGGGCATCGGTTGTGGTTTTAACGAGAGGATTCTCCAGACGTTTCATCTGCTCCAAACAATTGTGGCAGAGATGGGAACCAACGATCTGCCTGAGGAAATCAGTTTGGCTGACTCAGTGATTTCTTTTGAGTTCCTTTGAATTGTCTTTTAACTTTTATAACTATTCTATTTTATCCTGACGATTTCATGACTAATTTATTGAGTTGAATTGAACTGCTGCCTTTTGAAGCACTTCACAAGAGCTCTAAAAAATAAACACTATTGTTATATTACTTCCAATTTTTCTTTCTTCTATAAATGCAGACCTACGTGACTTATCTTCGTTATAATGGCGAACAACTCCACAGAATTGAATATTTCACAGTTGTGCATGAGTACATGCTGTATACATTTTTATGTTGTCCTTGTTTATTGTTTATAAATTGTTGATGAACAGCAGAAGTTGTGGTGCTATATTGTTTTGGCTAGTTAAAGTTAAACCTGACCACTGACCACAATCCGCAAAAAACATTTGCGCCCATTATTAGTTCACCATTGAATGTTGGAGACCAGCTGGAAATATGCTGCAATCAGCTGTTAGGTCACATGTATTTGACATAATTTGATTGCAGCAGACATCTCCCCTTTGTAGTAATTATGTTTGAGTATGTAAACCACTAATAGAATCATTGTCTTATTACTGGGAGGCTTGTCAACAGAATTAATAATTACATGATATAATTAAATCAAATGTAGCAGCATCTTAGGCATGGAGTGCATTTGAATTGTACGTACAGTACGTTTGTGTGTGTTTGTGTGTGTGTGTGTGTTTAGGGGACTTCTTCAAAGACCCGCTGCCAGAGGCCGACCTCTACATCCTTGCCAGAATCCTCCATGACTGGACAGATGAACGCTGCATAGGGCTACTCAGAAGAATCTATGAAGCCTGCAAACCAGGTGTGCGTGTGTGTGCATGTGCGTGTGTGTGTGTGCGTGTGTGTGTGTGTGTGTGTGCACGCATTTGTGTGCGTTAAAGGGACGAGCACTTTCTTTCTTTTCGTGCTTGAAATGAGATGGCAGATTGTATCCCACAATGCAGCTGATCCCAGACAGACTCACATGCACGCAAAAGCAGCAGATAAAAAACCCTCTCATCTGTTTGTGTGTGTGTGTGTGTGTGTGTGTGTGTGTGTGTGTGTGTGTGTGTGTGTGTGTGTGTGTGTGTGTGTGTGTGTGTGTGTGTGTGTGTGTGTGTGTGTGTGTGTGTGTGTGTGTGTGTGTGTGTGTGTGTGTGTGTGTGTGCGTGCGTGCGTGCACATATGTGCCGGTGAATATCAGACAGACAGACAAAGAAATTGATAAAAGTTGGGAAGCCGAGTTTTACTGGACAGTGAATACAACCTGTTGTAGTAGCCTATGACACTTGTGGAGTAGCACAGGCCTTTTTTCACAGCAGACATTTAAACTTGACACAGAGGAAACTAATGACATGAATAACTGTAATGCATCAATCCAAATTGTAAACAAAACTTTCCAGCACTAGGGCGCCCCCAGTCAACAGAGGTTTAGTTACACCTGTGGACCTGCTGTGAAATACACTCCTAAGAAGCTTTATCACTTCTGCCAGACGTTAACATTAATTCTGTTTAGTCTGTACTTTATGGTATTTTCTTTTTAACTATAGTTGAGCACTAAAAATAAACTGCTTTTTACGCTCATTGTATATTCTGATATCATCAAACTGAATTTTCCTTGCTAACGTAGCTTTAGTATATTTAGTTGTATCCCACAATGCAGCTGATCCCGTTTAGTTGATGATGATTCAAACCATATTGTTTTGATATGTACTGTGGTTGTATTTAATCAGTTCACTGACGGTGACAACAGTAAACAGACTTGCTGCAGTTGCGCAATCTTTACGTGTCGGATCTGTTACCGAAGGAGAGAAAGAAACAGAATAAAAAATTGAAAGGGAAAAAACAAACATTGCTGAGACATGTTGCCTCGTCCCGCAGGAGGCGGCGTGTTGCTGGTGGAGGCGTTGCTCCACGAGGACGGCTCTGGCCCGTTGACAGTGCAGCTCTACTCCCTCAACATGCTGGTACAGACGGAGGGCAGGGAGAGGACAGCTGCCCAGTACGCCGCCCTGCTGGCCGCCGCCGGCTTCGCCAACACCCAGCACCGCCTGACGGGGAAGATCTACGACGCTGTGCTGGGACTCAAGGAGACATAAGACCTCTACCTCGGCTACTCATGTATCAAGATTTTTTTTCCTTTTTTAAAGATTTTGCCTTAAGCTTCTACAAATAATGATAATTTAAAAAAAGCACAAAAATACTTTTTCACATTTTATGATAAAAAATGACACCAATACAAAGCCCTTATTTTGATGACTGCTCATTCCTGGATACTATGCTGAACCATTGTGCATCATTTTATGTAGAATTTTAACACGAAGAGTGTGATTAAACAAATTCACTTCCATACAAATTGTGTCCACTGCTAAAATGTGATAAGAGTCATTACAGCAAGAGAAGCCTCATCTCCCGCCCAATGGATTTTCCTGTGCTAATATTGTTTTTACAGCATGACCAGTAGGAAGCAGTGTTGCACATATCATATATGATGTATAAATCTTATTCTTAAAGACTGACTACACAAAAAAACCCTCACTTTTTTAAGATGCTAAATTACTAAATTACTAAGTCACTTTATCATCAATATTCCTTTTGGAAAAGAGTTGTTTTCCATTTTCCAGTGAAAATTATGTCTCGGCCCCCAAAACTAGTAAAGAATAAAAGATAAATTCATAAATAGATAGAATCAGTGTACAATCTGTGATGTGCACCGGGGACTAGTTTCTAAAAGACAAGGCCAACAGTCACCTTACACCCCCACTAAAGACGAGCTAAAAACGAGCCTATGTGAACCTGCTAACATGTTTCCGACAATAACATACCAAACCTTGCATATTGTAGGAATATGTCTGTGCCCTGGCCTGTTCCAATTTCAGACAATCAAGTTGAAAACCAAGTCCAGTCCAGTCCGATTCTGCAGTAAATTATTAGCTCTACATTGCAAAGGTCAACCTCTATTAGACGGTGAGCAGTGTGAGCTCCGGGTCTCATCGCTAAGAAGATGAACTTCTTTGCATATCTGTTCTCATCAGTCAGTCCTAAGCCCCCGTGTCTGAACCCCCTCGCCTCTTACCGCTCTTAACGGCAGAGTAATCTTTGTACCGTGTTCTTTGTAATGTTGGATGGGACTCAATAATTCCCCCTCACAATGGCCCGGCACATCTTTTATTTCCCCCCGCATCCCCCTCCGCTGTGAACAGGATGTATGCGAAATGCAGATATCAGCCTTTTATTAGAAAAGTCAGCCCGTCATTGTGCTCCACCTCTGCTGTGACTCGGTTTGCTTGAAAATAATATTGGATTCGTGAGCATGATTCATATTCATCTACAGTCATATTAACTGTCATTTATGTGGACATGGAAATGCGCGTGACAAAAGATAATTGCACAAAATATTGGTTGTTGGCGTGTTAAGCTGAAAAAGATCATAATCAGCCTTCAGAAACCAATATGATCTGCACCCTGGTCTGCATTCAAACGAGCGCACCACCACCACCGTTCACTCTGCCGTCTCCTCCCCGTACGACCGCTCGCTCTCGCTGCCCTCTCCGCCCTCCTCTCCCATGCCTTTTTCTTCTAGTAATTGTGAATTAATGAGACTTCAGAGTGCAACAAATTAGAATTGATGTCGAATCCTTGTGGACAGCTTTACAGAGAGTCGGCCTAATGAAGGGAAATGAAGTGCTGAGGCTGGAGACAGCTCTGACCTGTGCAGAGACAGTGGTCCCACCCAGCGACGTGGTGCGGCATTATACCAATGTTATGGTGGTCGACTAATGCTGCGTTTCACTTGGTGCCTGCCTAAGATCTGTATGTTTTTCGGTTGAAGTAGCAAATGCACATGGAAGAATTCATAGCTTGTCCTCTTGTTGTGCTTTTTAGATATGAGGCTGAATTTGTATCAACTTAACCTGTAATTCTGCTGATAACCTGATTTATCTTTCACATAATTTCAAATCTTCCCCTCGCGCTTCAACCAGATTGGGTAAGAATGAGCTTTTTAAGTTTTACCCCGTCTTTGATGATAAATGTAAAATACAGTTAACTTCAACTGCTTTGTATTTTAAGCAAAAGGCTCTCTGGGAATCACATCCGTTTGACTCTTCTGATAATTCATAGAAAAGGTTTAGTCACCTCAGAACTTCAAAGTAAAAAATAAATTGAAAAATAAATAGCTGCGTAAAGATTTACAACAGAGGGTATAATTTAAACCTCTGCAGCCGGTGGAACTGCTTTTCAGTCCAATAAGAAACCACAGTTTGGACGCAGGCTGCCGTCATGCAAACTCACTTTCTTGCCACTGGTCTAGAAAATCAGCTGTACATTCTGTGAGAGCTTCTCTTCAAGTGCCTTTCCCTCACTTTTCGTCAATGATTTAGACTCAGGTCAAGGTTTTCCACTTCAGCAGAGAAGGTGCATACATTTCTCTTCTCGACGTTTCAGTTCCATTTACTGCTCCATCTCATGAGGCTATTATTGTGCCGGCCTCAGGTTCAGCCTCAGTGGGCTTTATTGATGGTTCTATAAAGTTAGAGCTATAAAAATATGAAACTGTGAGGGAGAAGAGGATGGATAGGTGACCTGAGGACGCCCAGGCTTCTCTTTCTTCTTTGTCCTGAATGTGTGATGCAAGTTTGACCAGAAAAACAGAGAATCGCACAATGATGCAAAGCAGGGGGGTGTCCCATCTGCATGGCCCAATGTGCACGGTTCACTTCCATCCTGTGACCTTTGTGCGTTTAATCCCCCTTTAACTCCCCATGTTCCTCTTCTTTGTCTGCCAACTATGAAATTGAGGCAAACGTGCAGCAAAACAAGACCCTGTTTGAATTATATACTTTTGGTTTGATTCTCGTGCATATATTCTCGTGTACAGCAGCATGTTCCCCCCCTCGAGAAATAGATGAAAAGATAGGAATGATACACAACAGAATTCTCAGGAGTATTTCTTAATTATGGCCCATGCGTGGCCACGAGTGAACGTCAATGGGAGCAGATGAGCTTGTGTAGGAAATGGCATATAGTGCGTGTGTGTGTGTGTGTGTGTGTGTGTGTGTGTGTGTGTGTGTGTGTGTGTGTGTGTGTGTGTGTGTGTGTGTGTGTGTGTGTGTGTGTGTGTGTGTGTGTGTGTGTGTGTGTGTGTGTGTGTGTGTGTGTGTGTGTGTGTGTGTGTGTGTGTGTGTGTGTGTGTGTGTGTGTGTGTGTGTGTGTGTGTGTGTGTGTGTGTGTACTACACTCTTTGGGGACACTCTAAATCTGCTCCACAAGTCACGCACCCTCCCACCCTCAAGCTCCAGGATGCCACTTTAAGATAACAACTTCAGGGCATTTCAGGGAACACACTCAGTTTATGCCGAGGGAGCGTGTGTGTGTGTGTGTGTGCGTGTGTGTGTGTGTGTTTGGTGCTTATTAGGGCTCCCGGCTCTTCTTTTTTTTTGATATAGTTGTGTTTTCATTCCGAAGCTATCACTGGAGACTGGAAGTTAAGCTCTGTTTTCCTTTTTGTAGCAGCAGTTTTCAAACTGGAAAATGTCAATGTGATCAGTCGCTGAACTACTCAACTGGGACAAGCAATCTTCCACTCTGGCAGGTTTTTTTTTAATCTACATCTGTCATGGGAGATTTTTTTCCCCTTAACAGTGAATATGTAAGCCATATTCAAAATGTTATTTGTGGAGAGTAAATCAACTTGACCTCTGGTCCAATTCTTGGAACCTCACTTCCATTTCCTGACCTATAGGTACCGTTGGAAACAAAGTCAGCTCGATGAGGTTGATCTAATGTGATGGACTGGAAAATAATTAATTGAATACTATTGGCATGCAATTTTTTAATGATGGAGAAATTTGCTTTGCTTCCATATCAAGTTATCGACGTTTCAGAGTTCCCATAATGTTCTGCTTTCGTGTTGCTATAGTAACCTGATGTGGCACAGCTTTGCTGTAGAAAAGAAACAAAACGCTTTCAAAAAATGACATTCACAGTTTACCCTATGTGACCTGTTAACTTCCTTTCAGTCACCTGGTGTTGAACAAGTAGAAGGATCTGTGTATGACAGAGGTCGTTGTCTGAAATAAGAAAAATAGACCATTTTCCCATCAGATGAGAGGAGGATGAACTCGGCTAGGATAGAGACAATACCACCTGGATGACTGTGCCTTCTCGCTCCCGGCTGTCAGTAACAAAACCACATTCAAACCGCTGTTTGTTCTGTCGCGGCAGCTGCATGTTAGGAGAAGGTAGAGACAAGAGAAACAAGAGAGGTTGGGATGGTAGCCTCGAGAGAGAGAGAGAGAGAGAGAGAGAGAGAGAGAGAGAGAGAGAGAGAGAGAGAGAGAGAGAGAGAGAGAGAGAGAGAGAGAGAGAGAGAGAGAGAGAGAGAGAGAGAGAGAGAGAGAGAGAAGGGGATGAGGAGAGAGACAGAGAGAGAGGTGATGTGTCTTTTTATCAGAACCATGGGGAAGGGATCAAAACATACAGAATCACACACACACACACACACATACACACACACACACACACACACACACACACACACAGACACATCACACAACTCAATAAAAGTGTCTCTTGGCCGTAAGCCGTGCTTTGTCACTTCCAAACACTTCCATAATTCATGGGCCGGTGACAGCAAGTATTGAACGGAGAACAAAGATGTCTATCCTGTAGGCCACGCACGCACGCACGCACACAACTGACAGATCACACAGTCCAAGTTTAGATAATTTCTCGTCATTAAAAAATAACATAAATAGAAATACAAATTAATTTGTCATTTTCTTCTTAAAACGTTAAGAGGGGACTTCATGTTGGCCTATAGTGAAGAGTAATTGGAGTAAAGACCATTCAGAAGTGTGCGGTTGCGAGTTCGATCCTCAGGCTTGTTGACTCAAAGGCTATTAGAAACAGCTTCAGCTTTGCAGGTGAGGCAACTCAAGACTGTTTGATCATTAATGTTGTGGGTTTACATTATGTCATGTAGTCCACTGTCCAAAGGAAAGAGTCAAAAAAGAAGAAGAAGAGCTCAAGTGTCTCTGGTCAATATCTCAGAGTAAGAGAACTACTCTTGAGTTTCTGGGTTATGTATTTCATCTGCAGTTTGAAGTCCAACAGCAAACGTCCAGAGGCTCGAGTACAGATTGATTGACACAACCCATGGTGTTAGTGGGGCAGCTTGGAAGATTGGAAACTGTAAGTTCAACAATTCGTGTTGCTGAATTATAAAAGAAGTGCAACGGCCAAAGTGAAGTGAAGAGTAAAAAAGCACTCAGAGAAAAGCTGTGTGAAGAAGACTTGATAGAGAGGTGGGATTTTTTGTGCTCCTAAGGTAGCAGTGTTTGGTTTGAATCCTGCCTGTCGTTGGTACCTGGAGCATCGAAACCAATCGCACGCATGCACACACACACACACACACACACACACACACACACACACACACACACACACACACACACACACACACACACACTTCTCTACTTGATAATGACTAAGCCGTCCAATGTTGCCCTTCCTCCTCTGTCACTTACAGTTGCTTCTGTTTTTTATATCTTTGTCCTGCCCCTTAGCATGACTAAATACAGTCCGTCTCACACCCCCACCCCCCCCCCCCCCACCCACACACACACACACACAACACAAACACATGCACGCATTAGGTTGTCTGGCAGACATAATTCTGCCAAAAGGTTGTCACTTCTGCTCCTGGTAACATGTCAACCCCCCCACTAATAAATAAAAAAAAAGGAACGGGGACAGAAATACATCCTTATCCTGGTTTTGACGTCATTCGGTCCTGCAAGCCAAACTAAGGAACACACACACACACACACACACACACACACACACACACACACACACACACACACACACACACACACACACACACAGGCGAATGTTTCTCTTTATTAAAAATCTTTACAGCATCGATGCTTATCCTGCCAGAGTTGAGAGCAACAGACGGCGTGGCACATGTCGTCAGTGCCTTTGTGCTTGTGACACAGAAGGTGGCAGCTACATTCATTTACTCTGAGCCCTGAAATTATTTCTGAAACGGCACAAGGAAGACATGACTTTGTACTGACGCTGGCATTTTGTTGCCATTGCACTTTTCCAGCACAGCTTTTTCTGAACATTGTGGACAACATCCACATCTACTGGCTGTGACAGCCCCAGAGCCGGGTCCTGTGGGTATGGATGCTGTGTGTGTGTGTGTGTGTGTGTGTGTGTGTGTTGGGCTGGGTGGAGCCAATCCGTTAGCCCGGAACACCTGGCCAGTGCTCCTGGCTACTTAAGCCTCGCTGCCAGTTGCCCTGTGGTTCTTCTTGCCTGGTTGACAGTCGCCAGTCTCGTCGCCCCGCCCCGCGTTGAGCTGTTCTTCTCTTCTGCGTTGCCCTCACAACATGCAGCACCTGCACACACCACTGACTCAAACTACCGTTCCCCCAGTGTCATTTTCATCGTGCTTTGCCGTAGTAAACGTTTGATTGAGTCACTTCCAAGCACATCTCCCTCGTTTGTTGCGGCCCGCGAGCCGGTCGTAACACTGGCTTACGAGTTCTTTTGACTTTACTGACAGAGCTTTTGAAAGAACCAGTCACTGAAAGGGTCACACTCACTTGACCCTTGATGTCTGTGTGTCAGGTTACTGAGGTGCAGGCCTACTTAATAAGAAGGCCCCGTTTGCAGCTATTTCAACCAAGTCCTCTGCCTTGTTCAGAACTTGTACGTTCTCATTGTGACAGTCATCTTTTTGAGCATTTACAAAACTTCTCTGATTTCCAGATTTTTTACATTTCCAACAATAATTGTCAACTTAAGATCTCATTGCATCTCATCAGGACAAATTACATAAACTCAAAAGAACTCACGTGGTGATATGGAGACACATTCTTGTATATGAATGTCTTTAAATTCTAGTTCCACCTTGAATCATCAGCAACTTTGCTCGTGTCTTTTGAAACAGCCTCTCTCATAATTGGAGCAGGCCATGTGTTGTCTTAGGCAGAACACCGGGCAGCAAATGTGCTGAGCTTGTAGTCATGCAGACATGTGGCACAGGCAGGTGATCGTGTGCACACACACAAAGGCAATGCGATGCAAGGAAATACAATTAGATTAAGTCCCTTGTAGTTTTTTTCGCGTCGTTGTCCTGAAATGGACAGTTCAGTGTGTAGAAAGGACAGATGTATTATATTAATTTAATTTGGGCACTTTTTTCTTAATAAATGTGAAAACAGATTAGATTGTGGGTATGTATGTGTCTTATTATATAGAATATATTATAAACCATAGATATTTGTATTAATTATACTGTTTTATATTTTTGCAGAGGATTTTCATCATTATCTACATTACCGTTCAAGTGCACACACACATAATATTTTTATTAAGTGTGACATCCACACTGCATGCGTACCTACCGTGTACCTTGCTATGTATTCGTCTGTGATTAGCCATATTAGGTCAGAGCCAGACTGAAAAATGTCTTCCCTCGCAGCCATTATCAGCCCACTTCAGGCAGCCAACGCTGCTCTGCAGAACAGCTCAGCTCATTTCATCATTCGTTCTGCTTTACCAGAATTAGTCCTCTGTGTAAAACTGATCCTTTTTTTTTAGTGTTTTGTCCCGACCTACTTCGTAATGATAACCCTACACGCTGTGACCATTCAGACATTTCTCTTTTTGTTCGTTACCTGGAATTGTTAGATTCAACATGTCGTTTTGGAGACACTAACGGATGATTTCATCTCTGCGAGAGGAAAAACAAAGAGCAAGAAACCCCTACAGACACCAATGTATCTAATACAGCACTGTGTATGAAGTACACCACATGCACGGGTCAAATACAGAGCCACAACGGTTATGGTTAAATGGATTCAGTTGCCATAGGTGATTACTCACAGGAGCATCTGGCCTTTTTGAAAGAGCACAGTTTGTTTCAGCCAACCACAGTCAGGCAGATTAACATATTTCCCGTGATTGTTTTCATTAGCGCGTAAATGCCAGGGTCGTCCTGGCTCTCGTCCCCGAGAGAATCAGAACAGGGGAAGTTAAACGCCTGGTTGACAGGCAGGAGGGTGGAGGCGTATATCTTATTAATAGTCATATGCCATAGGTAGCCTATATCTGTAAGCTTAACCCCACTTGCAAAAACACGCTCCTACCCTTCTACATGTTACCTCACTTCAGAGCGCCGCTAATCTGCATTATACTGTCAAGTTAGAAGATCCACAAGGGGAAGTGACTCCCATTCATTTAATTCCACGGATTATAAGCTGCCTCCACTCACGTTGATTCGGTGCATAAGTTTGAGCAGTAGGAATGGAGGCTAGGCTGCGGCTCTGTTGCAGCACACTTTCAACCCCGTCTCTTTTCATGCACTTTCCATGGAGGGATGGAATGGTTCAGGTTTTGCAAAAAATAAAAAATACTGAGCCAGCTCAAGCCTGCAGTAACAACTGAGCTTTTCACCGCCTGTGGGTAAAAGGAGAGATAGCTGCGAAGCCTTATGTCTGACAATGTCACAGCAGGGGAAGTGACATTTTTGGCAAAATCCGAACAACATTGGGAACTTTTCTTTTCAGCTGTTGGTCTGAGAGGGAAAAACCTTTCCCGCGTTCAATCCCATAAGCGCCTGTCAACCGTGCTATGATAACAAAACCTTATTCATGGGGATGATTCTGATGCCAACCTTAATGAAAATATAAGTGGCACTTCCTACAGTAGCAGCTTGTTGTTCTCCCATCCCATTTGTATGTGGAAGCTCTTCCACATTTTGTATCACGACAGTAACATTATATTTGACCCATTACACTGGTCAGAAAGAAAAAAGTGTCATATTGATTCAGTTTTTAGCAGGCCCAAGACCAAAAGGATGAAAGTCAACAGAGCTGCACCCTCGCCGTTGTTTACATTGATTACATAGATTTAGCTCTTTAAATCTAGCCATTTCAAATATTCTCGAAATAGCATATATATATTTTTTTCAAATGTAGACTGTGAAGAAAGAAGAGAAGAGAAGCTACTAGTACACACATTTCCAGCTGAAGCTCAATGAATGGAAATAAGGAGCATCATGAAGCCTAGCAGAGGTGAGATTTATTCTTTATTTCTATGTATTTGAAAACAGGATTTTAATGTTCGCAAGAAATAAGGTTCGGATTTGAGGACTCACACCCGAGGGTTTGGACCGAGGTCTAAACCAATGTACGTGTCTTTGTTACAGTTAATACATTTGATCCAGTTAGTTTTGGTTTCAGAATTTTGTATGACACACGTCCTGTCGTCATGTGGACTGCGTCTACCTATACTTGCCGTTGATGGGTTTGCTGACGGGTGTGTGTCTGATGTCGGCATGTTGTCATTTTGGCGAGTATAGTTTAAATGGTTCATTTGTGTTCATTCTTGTGGTTGCCACTGTAATATCATTATGGATTTTCAGTCTCAGTACTCAACACTAGTTTGAATGTGCCAAATGAACATCCTCGTCCTTCAAAAATTACATTGTCGGAGGCAAATACCGCAAGTAATCCTGGGGAAATTTAAAAATTAATATTTTCTCGACTCGCCCCCTTCTTCCTTCCCCCTCCATTTCTTCACCTATAGTTTAATGCTGTCTCAACGTCCTGCAATTGGTCAGAAAGTCTGAACTATCTAAAAAAGTCTTTTCAAACCATGGTTCAGTTGGATCTGGACCCAGACCCCCTCTTTTGGTTGGACAAAAAATGGGTCTGTTGGTCTGGACCATGGTCCGGTGCACCCTTCTGTAAGACTAACCAAAGATGCTCTATGATACAGATGATGCATTGCAAGTTGCACCAATGGAATGGAATGGTATACTTCCTGTCTCCTAAGTGGGTGTGGGCGCAAAACAAGACAGATATTGTTCCTTTCGTAACAGGAACTGACTCCCAACGTAACCAGTTATCCAATAAGCTAATAATCTGCTCGTTGGCCTTGAAGGCAACATTAAAGTTATCATTACTGCCGTCGATAGTAAGCTAGTTTGCTCAACATGCGAACGTATTCAGGTTTGGTTAGAGCAGACGAAGACGCCGTTTGAACAATTCCGTATATTTTCACTCTTTTGTTTTCGGAAAGACCAAAAGATGAACTCTTAGTATTCTGAGTATCGCCCCGAGTAGAGCTCCAAGCGAACCACTCCTGCATGAAAATAACGATGCTGTCACTGACACTGAGGTAATTTGAAGGGGTGACCATCATGATGGACCACTAATGAAAACAAATGGCAGCAGCGTGCATTGGTGCGCACATAAAAGCACAATTCTTGTGGGCAGCAGGCATGCACAAGCTAGCATGGCATGTGTCCTCATCAGGAGGCAGACAAAGGTCGCAGGACATTCTGTCTCCATCCCCCTCCGCTTTTTCCTATTTCTCTGCTTTCATGTCCCCACCGTTATCATCCATCCATCCGTCTTCCTGCAGTTATCCGGAGCAGCAGTTGCAAATAGCCGCATCCTCCCCTCCCCCCATCCCTAACACTAAAATGACCTTCACTAGCTGTACGTGCCTGAAGATGGGAAAGACATAAGCAGAGTGGTACAGAGCAGAAAGAGGTTGGGAAGGAGGGAGGGAGGAAGGAGATGTGGTACACGAAGAGACAGAGAAAGGAGAAGGCAAATGGGGGAGAAGATGGCGGCGTATAAAGAAGGACTGGATGGTGGAGAGATAGCAGGAGGATGGGGATTGGGGGGGAAATATAACACGGGAGACGATGGGGAAGAAACATGGACAGGTTGGGATGAAGACCGGGATCAAGACGAGGGAGACCGAGTGAGGAATGAGAGCACACTTACTGAAATAAATCCTTTTTCTGCACTTGTGCAGCGGAACCCCGCAGCCCTGTTGATCTGGCCCTCAGGCAAATAGCATCATCACAATTTGACACCGTGATGCATTTTAAGGTTAAAAAAACCCAAACTAAAAGTTGAAGCCCGCCCTGTGTACACATGCCGGAGAATAGCAGAGGAAAGTAGGTGTTGGTCGTACGTTCTTCTGACAAAGATAATTGAGTCTTTCCTGGAGGGGCACTGTCTCATATGGATGGAATGACGGGAGGAAGATTAACTGTGTCCATGTGTGTTTGACCTTCTCTTTATCCTTGTTTAGCCCTGTTTCACTGCACTGGAGATGAACACCCACATGATGATGGAAGAGCGAGAGAGAGCGCGGGAGAAAAAAGTAAGAAGAGCGTTCTCACAGTGCTGCAGGCTTTCCTGCCTGAATTCCCACTCGCTCACTCCCCCTCTGACTCATCGCAAAGTCATGAAATACTGAAGCGGGTAAAGAGAGATTATCTGGAAACTCTCCTATACATTCAGTAGGAAGCGGTGACTGTCAGCTCCGGCAAAAGACGCTCCGAGATGCGGGGGATCTCTCCCGCTGTCTTATTGTCTCTGTCTCACTCTTCCTTGCTCTTCCACTCTGTATAATCTTCACCTCATTAGCATTTCAAAAATCATATCCTTATGAGTCATGCATCGCAGGCACTCGGGTGAGTTTGTCACTACTTGGTTGGGAAAACCGGGGCGAGTCAGGCTCCCCACGCAAGACCCAGTTCGCATCCTGCAAATACACAAAAAACACACGCTTGTCACATTAATGCAAAGGAGTGAATATGGCTGGATGTATGCGGGCACACAAAAGATCCAACGAAGATGAACTGATCTCTGCGGGGAAACTGGGTCATTGCAGCAGGAGACGATAACAGGGTTTAGCACAAAATAAAGGAATTGGGAGCAGCAGGGCAGAGTGGATGTTTAAAGTGAGGGGTGACAATGTCAGCATGTCAAGAGGGCTATTTTGATATTTCAGAAGCAGTACAGACAAACACATCTTGCATATCTGCAAACAGATCTCATTTGGAGGGAAAGGACAACAGTGATGAAAAACAAAAAAGGCAGCATGTGTTTCGAATCCTGTTAAATCCAAATATGTCCAAATAAAAAAAAACATTCTTCCACAAACATCTTCAAATGTCTCCCACAAATTAAATGGTTATATGGTTCCCTTTTTTTTTTTAGTTCATATACGTTTTATACAGCAAGTAACAATGAAAATAATGTTCTGAATAGAAAGATATTATTAATCACTATTATGGTCAATTAGTGTTGAGCATTAATTTAATTGTAATGTTTCTAGGAAAACGAGTCACCATTCTATTGTGAGCTTTTTTAAAGCCTAAAATCACATTCTCGGGGGCAAGAACATTTTCTTTTGGCCATTTAAAAAAAATGGAGAAATGGATGTGATATAGAATTACAACTAGGCAGACAAAATTGTGACTGGAGCCTTACAAATAATTGTTGAGTGAACACTTTTCTGGACTGAAAAATCAATCAAAAGGATTTTTATAAAGATTTAATTTAAATGATACACTTTGAATGCCATTTAGCATTTTGTATACGGTACACACAACTGCTGGTAGGGGACCAGAAACTATTGATGAGCTGATAGTAAAATGTGAACAAAATAAGGCCGGAAAAACAGCCGGCTCCAACCGGATCAATCGAAAAACACAAAACAACGATTAGAACTGCAGCTGCAGCTTTACCGCCCCTCACTGTGGGTTTTAAGTGTCTCAAAAATAGCGACTTTTTAAAGAATATTATTTCCCAGTGTGGTGAAATGAACTCCATTGCACAGAAATAGATCAGGGCTTTCAAACTTGACGATGACGTATTCACCTAAATCACTAATGAGTGTGTTCATCACACTGTTCCCTCCTGATGGAGGACAATATCATCAGCAGTGAACACTGTCATCAAGGTCTCAGTTGGAGCCCGTCGTTGTCCGTGGCTCTGTCCTATAACCACGTCAGAACTAGCTGTCCCTTATGACGCATGGGGCCGTAATTCTGCCAACACGTGAGACAATTTAAACCATTAAATAAATGAATGCGGTTGTTGCGAACAGATGACCGGGCGGGCAGTCATTCGTCAGTGCCAAAGGATGAGAGAACACCGCCGGCATCACATACACTGTCACATGTAAGATTCACAAACAGATTCACGCACAAAAAGCAAGAAAGTGCTATTTAGGTTTACACCGCTGAAAAACCGCTTACATTAATGATCGGATTAACCACCAACCTTCGGTAGATTAAATTGCCAATGGATTATGTGTTCACACCAACAACACGCGGTTCAACTCCTGTAGCACACGCTCTTGAGGAACATGTTGAGCACCCGCTGCCTAAAAAAACAT
Organism: Scophthalmus maximus; assembly: GCF_022379125.1. Lineage (NCBI taxonomy): Eukaryota > Metazoa > Chordata > Actinopteri > Pleuronectiformes > Scophthalmidae > Scophthalmus > Scophthalmus maximus. The sequence continues at coordinate 13,659,209 of NC_061528.1, read as the reverse complement.
ACACGGGAGCAGGCGAACGAGATTTTGTCTCCGTGAAAAGGGGTGAAATTGTATTTTTCTCCCACATCCGTCTCTTGTGAAAACATCTTCATCGCTCACACTGGAAAACTCTGGAAAAAAAAAAGAGAACATGGCGGGAGGCAGAGCGACTCATCATTGCCGCAGCTTCGAGAAAAACCAAGAGACCGGATCTGTCATTGAAGTAAACCGTGAGAGGAGGAGGGGAAAGAATGAGACGTAGACTGCATCAGCAGAGGGAAAGGGAATGGCTGTCTCTTTTTGCACATTATGCAGTAAGGAGAGGCTTTTTTAAATCACAACATTCACTTGTTGAGCGTGTTCTTGGATTGTTGAGACTCAGAAATGATAATTAATTATGCCAGAGTATTGTGAAACAGTGCGGAGAAAAACAATATTTAGCATGTTGCTTCTTTACTTTTGACATTGCAGCAATCTGTACTATTCTGAGCGTGGCTGTCGGCTCCTGACAATTGTGTTTCATAATTACCAGCCGCATTAACACAATGTTTATTGATGAGGGGACCAGAATGTAAGAGTGGCACAAAGAAAGCAAACGGGAAAAAAAAGGAAAAGTCTCATTTTAGAAAACCTTAGCAGATAGTAGTGCAAAACTATTTTGGAAAGAAATCCTTTACTTTGACTGAATGAAAAAGATATATGTTCGCTTTTGTTTTGAAACATGTAATCTAACATGATGGGGCGGGCCAAAGAAGAGCAGGATTCAGACAAAAAAAAAGGTAATTAGTAAGTGCCTGCCTCTCATGTCCCCTCATGTGCTCGGCGTGTCCCAGGATATCAGCACAGTCCAACACTTTGTTCCTCGCTACATCAACGGAGAGGACAAATGACTGAGCCTAGATTCAAACAGAACATTTCAGGAGTTGACATCAAGGACATGGTGCGGATGCAAATGCAAAATGTAAGACTGTCCCGTCATATCTGTGTCTGACAATAGTACCGCTTAAACATCAGCAGATCAGTGTTTAGGGTGATCCTGTCATAGAAACACAAAGCAGGAGAGGCACAGGTACCCTCAGACGTGCTTCTCAAGGAATTAGTAACTTCACCGACTCAGTAGCCCATTAAGCTCTTTACGTCAAATTTGGTTTCTCCTATGCCACACGACAGAGCCCCCACTATTGCATGTCATTTAAAATATTCATGATATTGCAGTCGCACAATGACACACCCTCATCCCTCAAATGATGGTCAGAACATAAATAAAAATAGGAAAAAAACAACTGAAAAGAAGAAATACTCTTGCTTTAATATGGCAGCTGCGAACGGCAGATTTCAACAGGAACACTGTCCACTCCTCTCGGAGCCTGTACTCACGGGAATTTGCCGAAACCTGAAGTCTGACCTCGGTTATGTTGTAATAAGCTAGTTGCATGATAATGTGGCACACTTGTCAGTTTGAGCACTTCACAAGTGTGGTGTTTTTATTTATTTATCTTTGGCTTAATGAAATACCACAGCTAATCCTCTAGTTCTTGGCATAAATGTGTCCGAGTACAATATGAACTGTCAAGTTAAGGCCTCCCCCACAACACCTCGGTGATGCTCTCTTGGTGAAAAACAACAAGGTAATCTGATGGCGCAGCAAATCGCCCTCCCCCTCATGTACACTTATAGCTGCAATCATAGCATTTGCCTCGAGGCGTCATCACAACAAAAATAACTCACGTTTCGCAGCTAATAGTGATTGTGCACAGTGCATGCAACAAATTAACCTTTAAATGTTTCCAGAGATACGGTCCTTTTCAACGTGTGTCCTTGTAATTTACCATGACATGTTTTTTTGGATGGGTTGTAACAGCGGGGCGGTTTCTATAAATGTGAATGTCCATGACTGACGGACTGAGTGGGGCTCGGTAGGTCGAGCGATCGTCTAGTGCTCCTCTGAAGTGGTGTCGAAGTGTCCTCGAGCAAGACACCGAACCCCTGACTGCTCCTCATGACGCGTCATCAGTGTGTGAATGTGTGGATGAATATGTGTGTGGATGAGACACACATTTTGAAGTGCTTGCAGTGGGTCCATTTACTGACTGAGTGATAAGGTTACGCAGCCAAGTACTTGTTCAAAGTGAAAAAGTGAATTGCACCGTTTCCATTTCAGTCAGGACCACTATGGTCAAAATTAATTCATTTCAATAAATTTCAATTAGTTATATTCGGTGGTGCGGCCCTACCAGGGGCTGATTGTTTTTTGAAAGCCATGTGTATGGAATGAAAACGAATGCTTTGGCTCAATACAACTGACAATCCCACATGAGTTATGAACGTAAAGTGGCCTATTTCACCAGCCGTTAAAGAGAAGTTAATGAAGACATAATGAAAAATACTGCAACGTTCCTGCTTTTGATGCAACAGTTGCATCAAATATCAACACCAATAATACTGTGGAATATTATTGGATAACATCATTCAGGTATTACGTCTTCTTTCTGCCATAAATAAGAATCATTTGCCGGACACACAGTATTCTCCCTGCAGGGCCACGAGGGTAAACAAAGGTAAAGCTTTGAAGGTTGTTGAAAATGAAAAGGCGGGCCAGGAAAGTCTGACTTGATAAAAAAAAAATCCAGCATCTAGTTTCATCGATAAAACTCAGCTTTCCCCTTCATCTCTGGATCAAAGCTTCGCATTCTGGGGAGAAAACTTGAGATGAGTGTTGCATGTTAATTTTCACTCTCACTATGACCATTCAGAGATGTAGAAGCTAGACACAATGTCCTTGACGGCTCCTTGTGTGGGACAGCTCTTTTCACTTACAATATCCTTCACAGCTTACAATGAGTCTGCCTCGCTCAACACGCTCACATCTATAACCATACGTAGCAGTTGGTGTGTTTTACAGTATTTTTTTTTTCTAAGTTGAATTTTGCTAGAATTATAGTATTTTTTACTCCTATGTAAGTCAGAGCGGTTGATTATGCTGTTTGCCATTATTTGACACCAACCAATCAATTCCTGCATCTAAATCGAGGACAGGATTTGCACACACGCACCCATCCGAGCTAAGGTGAACGACGCCAGCTCCTAAAAATTGGACCCGGGCTTCGTTCTCATCCCCGAGAATTTCTGACACATTTGATGAAACACATCCCATGATGCAACGGGCGACGCCATACAGGAGCGAGATGGACCAATGACCTTGGAAACGGGACTGTCATCACGTCGCTGTCTGTCTCTCATGTGCAAGTTCTGTCGCAAGCTCTGACACCAGCTGCTTTTATAATCCACCGATTTATGTCCAAACAGGTCTGAGGAACGTGTTTGCGTCGAGCAGGGCCGAGTGGTTTACTATGAACTCCCTCCTTCAGCCAGGCTAGGTGAGAAAACTAAATTCTACAAATGGACAAACACTCCCTTCTGCTTCCTGCTGCCGTCTTTCCCCACAAAAACACATTCACGTGCAGACATGGACACATGAAATACGAAAAGCTTATTCCAGGGAAACCCATCTGATATCTGTTTCAGTCATTACCATAATAATTGGCACTCCACTGCACAGAGTAAAAGCCTGGCGGACTGGGATAGAATAATAACGAGAGATGAGGAAGGAGGGGGCACACTGCAAAAAATATCAATCATAACTTCTTCTACTTGATTCCATTACATTTTGACTTATCTCAGGGAAGATATAAATGTGGTTATTATGAAACGAGGCGTAATAAATGCTGGTCCGTTCCAAGAAAATTGAGAGCGCTGTCAGAGGATTTCTATGACTTCCGTCCAAAGAAATCAGTGGTGATTTTAGACTCTTTTTTTGCAGTGTGACGGAGAGATGAGCAGGCGACGCCAGTGAGGATCTGCTGAGCTCTGTCCATGATGCTCAGTTTCACGCTGCATGTGCTTCTGCTCCCCATGGCTGACAGCCGTACCAATCTCTAGTCCTCTGAGAACTCTTTAAGCTGCCATGTCCTGACTCTCTCTCACACACACTCACTCACACTCACACACACACACACACACACACACACACACCCGTTGTTGTTTTTTGTTTCATCATGGATTTTGCTCAAAGCACGCAGCTGCCAGTGATGATGAACGGATCTTGTAGGATTTCTGGTGTGGATTAGTGCTGAGGTTTAACTGATACGATGTTTTTTAACAAGTCCTCTAAACTAAACAACCCTGTTTAAGTCTGGGACGGACACCAGCCTCTTGCCAAGGGTTATATTGACCTATCCAACTACCGGACCTACTTTTACCTTTGTTCCCGACAGAGCGAGTCCTGCTGTGGGCAGTTTAAAGACTGATAATGACAAGCTTTTTGAAAAAAACAACATCTTAACATTTGCAACCGTCTCTAATTTCTCATCCGATGGGAAAGGCCTCTTAGAAGGGATTGTATCATGTACTCAAAAGTGGAGCAAAGAGGCAGAGGCAGGGAATAAAAGAGTATGAAGATTTAATGAACAGATCTATCAAAATGTGCTGTACAAAGAGTCAAAGTGCAGGGGAATGTTGAGCAGCAGGCCAAAACAACAAGTGAACTCAACTTGGAATTGGGTGAACAGATCTGAATGTTCTTACAGGGTCCAGGGACGGTGGGACTGGGGAGCTGGCTGAGCGTGGCAGTAACACAGGGAGCGGAGGTGATCCCTGAAGCAGACGGAGAACAAAAGGTTGAAGGTACACGTTGGTGGGCAAACGCAAAAAAGAAAAGCAGTTATGAAATTGTGCATCAACTCGCTCCTTGGCGGGCCCCGTTTTCTGAGCTGTGAAGGCGTCGCTCCGAGTTCCGTTTGATCATGTGCTTTATTTTCGGAATGTGGAAAAAACATGGACGCTGCAACGAAATTGTTTCACAGCTCACGCAGTGTAGTCGTATTAATCATAAGGCTCAAGTCTTTTGAGCATATATTCCATATCCTTCATATCAGACTTTAGTTTCCTCCACTAGTTGGCTCTTGGTCAGTACTAGTTGGACACTTGTTTGTAGTAGTTGGACTTTTTGTCGTACTAGTTGAACAAAAACTCTTACTTGTCACTTTTTCTCAGCGACTATTGGAACATTTGTCCAACCAGTTCCAGCAGAAGTCTTACTAGTGACGCAGGGCAGCGTTCTCGTAGCACCAAAGTCCATGTTTCTGTGTACGACGTCAGCAGTGACAGGTAAGCACAAGTAGAGTTCGACCGATGCCAAAGTAACACAAGGTAAGTTCAAGTTTATTCATAAGTGTCTGAGCCGGTGCTTGAATACGTAAGTGGTGAGGGGGTTGATTGGACTGGCGGGAGGAGAAGGCCACGCCCAGCTCCCAGCAAACACTGTGGGGAATGAGAGGCAGAATGGGGACAGGGCAAAACACCCTCACGTGCAGCTCCAGGAACCTGGACTTTTGCCGAATTTTTCAATCAGCCATTGCTGATGTGTCTAAAGCTGCAAGGTTGTTTGACCTGCCCTCAATAAAATCAGACTGTGACCTCTTCATTAAACAAAGGCGAACACTTGTGCAACTCTTGTTCTCGTACAACAGAGACTGGGCCGTGTGGATCTACCAGAGAGACACCAGGCGGCTGAATGATGGCTGCAGTGCGTGCCACCGATTCGGCCGCAGTAAGGAGACTGCTAATGGGGCGCAGGGTGAGTCGCAACTAATGACATCACAATTCATCATGCGAATCACGCAGATGGAATTCCGGTCGCACGCAGCAGAAACTTTGAAGGTGAGCGGTGTTAAACAGAGACGGTGACTTATTAAGATCGAGCTGTTTGGCAGCGATAATTTACGCCAAACAGAGGGTCAACTGAGCTCCACGCAGAATTTACATCCCCCCCCCCCCCCCTTGATTCGTACAGTCAAGGTGTTTTACTCATGGTCATCTCTGCGGTGGAGCAGCTGCAGGTTCAACACCATGGTGCTTCAAGGCTCCAGGCGGCTGCTGCTGCTGCTGCTGCTGCTGCTGCTGCTGCTGCCCCCCGATAAGAAATTAAAGAGGAGAGTGACATAAAGATGGGCTGTCGGCTCGCTCCACATGCACCGGACGGTTTCCTTCAAGGTCAGGGAGGAGGTCGTTTATGACTCATAGAAGTTCATAAATCATTCAGCGGCTGAGGAGATAAAAGGCCAATAGCTGGGAGCGGGTTTGTGTTGGTCCATACGCTGCAGGAGCCATAGCCCATTTGTTACAAATACATACATGTAAGCAGCTAATTTGACTTGCATTTAGAATACTTTTTTTTTTTTTTAGAGGAAGCATAACTGCTGTCTGATTACAGTCACGGCTGCATGGAGGAGATTGGGGTGTATGGACAGAGATCAGCGTTTGCCCACGTGTCGAGGGACTAACTGAAACAAGGGAGTGGAGATTTATTCTCTACCTCAGTGTTGTCTCTTAAAAACTTTTACTCATTTATTTACACTTAAGATTGTTCATTGTCTCTTACCCTAGTGTCATGATTCTATTGAAAGTATTTATTGCACGTTGTATTTTCTGTCTGTGAAGCACATGTTAATGTGTTTATTTATTTATTATCATTAGTAGTAGTATTATTAATAAGAAGAAATGTATTTATTTGATAAAGTGTTCACAGTCCACTGTGTGGTAAGGTTTAGGCAACAAACGCAGTTTGGTTTTAAGGTTAGTGGAACATTGTGGTTTTGGTTACATGTTAGTAACAAGTCATCTTTTGTCATTTTCAATATAAAACCAAAAATACAACCTTTCCATAACCATACCACAATTCTATTGTTACCACAGTCTTTTCCTGACACTTTGAGAATCATCTAGTTGCCAGGAGCAAATATATTTTCGGAGAAATCTAAATAAATAATGAATGAAGTAAGATTCATTCAATTTAAACTCTTGCTTTTGAAGCTTTCGATTCCCTACAATACATACAGTATTTTCTAATGCAGCTTAATCCAGTCTCACGTTTTTGGACATGAACATCATGTTTAGGCGACAGGCCGGCGGGAGAAGAGGTGTGAAGGCTGTTGGTCCAGTGGGTGAAGGATGTGGGCCAGAAGGGCTGAGCTCCAGGGGACGGAATAAAACCGAGACACCCTGCATTTATTGGTTTAAAGCCATCTGACAGCTGCAACATGCTTTGTGTCGTCCGATTCTCATTCCTCGATAATACCTTAACAATATTGTGGGTCTGGTTCACCACCCACCACCCTCGCAGTCTGAAGAGACAGATCCTGGAGGTCGTGGTGACTAACAGGGACCTGGTTGAACCGTCTCCTCTTTGGCCACTTCTCCTCTTAGACTCTCTCCGTCTTTGTCTCTTTTCTCCTCCTCGGGTCATTGCAGGATGAAATTCGCCTGCTAATTTAGTGCGGGTTGTTATGATTCGTCATTAGGCGGCGCTCACAGTCACACAAGTCACACCTTCCCTTCTTCCTCAGTGCCTCAGTTTAGCATGACCTTCCCAAAGCTCTGTCTAGGCAATATGTCTCATTACTGCACCACGGGGGGCTTAAGCGCGCACACACACACACACACACACACACACACACACACACACACACACACACACACACACACACACACACACACACAAACACACACACACACAAACACACACACACACACACAAACACACACACACACACACACCACTCCCCACAGTGAATCTGTGCACACACTGATCAAAGATAATTGAAGAAAGCACAAGAATACTGACAGGCACGCACAAGCAAATCAAATTCGTAAAACGATAATACACACAGCTGTGCTGCTCACCCACACACACACACACACACACACACATACACACACACACACACACACACACACACACACACACACACACACAAAGAAACCCGCTGCAAAACTATAGCTGCAGAGCATCAGTGACTGACAGAAAAACTCTAGAGACTAAAAGAAATAGGTCTAAAAAGTGAGAGAGCACGAAGGCTTGACAGATTTGTCACACACACCCTTGTGTGGGCGTGTATGCACACGCACGACACACAATCACACACACAGACACACACACACACACACACACACACAGGAAAAGAACCCTGCCGCATAACGAAAGTAGATGAGTGTTACTTAGATGATTCTGCAGGTGTCACAAGGTGAAGTATGTGACTCCTCAACAACTCTCATGTTCATAGACTGAGGTTTGCTTTTCTTTTCTGTTCATTTCACAAAGGCAGAAGCAATTCTCGTGAGATTCGAGAGCACTAAAAAAACATTCACCGAAAGGTTTCAGCTGTAAAAATGATCCACAGCCCAAAGGAAAAACTTCACATTTGTCTGTTTTGTCCAGCCAACGGTCTGAACCCCGAATATTATTTAAAATATTGGAAGGAAAAGATTCAAATTTAAAAGTTGGATCCATGAAGTGTTTGACATTGTTACATGGAAAATTACAATAAACAACTATTAATGTAGTTGTGAGTTATTTGATTATTTCAGGCTTTTTTTTGTCCAAAAATCTATTGCTCCGCTATCAGGCTTTTACCCACAACACAGGCACGACTACAATCCTGGCTTGCAGTATGCTTTGGAATTGATTTTATGAATCTCAGTGATTCATTTTACAACTCCTTGCTCTTTCTCCCAAAACATTAATGACCTGTTATTCAGCAAAGTTTGAGATCCTGAGGCAGAGGCGTGAACACTGAAGTGGACAGAGCGTTTGCAGCCAGGGGCCCCGAGGCTCTGGAACCATCTGCCTGAGGAAATCAGGCATTTTAACTTTATTGTGTCTTTCTGTTCAGTTTTAATAGCCCAATTACTTGCAATTGATTTTGTATTTAACCATCATCAAGGAGGTTATGTTTTCACCATATCAATTCGTCAGCAGGATTATGGAAAAAGTATAGATCCCGTTGAAGGGGCCTGATCCAGGATTTTTTTTATTTAATCAGTCTTCACATTGCAGGAGAGCATTTTTCACCATTTATGTCTCAGGGATCGATATTTGGATCTTGATGTAATAAAACCTTTCACAATGATGCTGTTAATTATACGACTTTGTACAATTATCGGACGACTGTTTCGATTATAATAGCTAGACAGAAATGTTTTGGATTGTTTGGCCTTGAGTGCCCTTCTAGTTTAACCTAATATTGTGTTGAAGTTGCTGCCCCGTGTGAATGTCCTTTTTACATGAGTAAATGTTTTCATTCCGCCACTGCCTAAATTGAGTAATAACAGAATATACTCTCCTTGGTATTTGCAGGCCGGAGGCTCTCCACTCTTTCCATGTCATCCAAAAACGTGGACCAGGCCCGCAGTGACAGTATCTTCCACCCTGGTGAAGACGTCCTATTGCCCACACATACTGACGGATCTATCCTCAGATGACTCCAGTTTGAACGGGGAGAACATTTGGCATAGCATTTGACCATCTTCCAGGGGATGTGTTGAGAAGGATGAAGAGGTGCAAGATCTCGCTCCTTTTCTTTTTAATCTTTTTTTGTCCTCACCGACTAATTTGTTTCCTCATTCCGTGGCTCAAGCTCATCAAACCGTCCTTAAATTGTTATTATTTCAATATAATCATTTATATGTGATATTTGTCACTGAGCTCAGCAGCTCTCGTTCTTAGCAGAAATGAATAGAAAGCGGTCCACAGCACGCAGGAAGATTTTGACATTTCCAGTGCTATTTTCACAGCAGAGCAGTTTTAAATAATGCGAGGGAGGAAATCTAAAAAAGGAGAAATGCCGAGGCACTTGCAAGCGACAGCCTCCAACATGACATATCATCAGGGTAGATAACTCCTTGCACCGCGTCGTCCCATTGTACGCAAGCATTCGCGAGATGTGTGCATCCTGAGATCTAATCTTTGGTTTCTGACGGCACGGCTGGACGTCGGCATCCAGCTTTTAATCTGATATCAGGGAGTATCTCTCGGGAATCACAGGGGGAGCTGTTTGTGATGACCCGTCACTGTCCTGCCAGCCAGCTGTTGCCGCATATGCTCAGATATTTGACTTAGAATACAATATAATATGGATTTTCACGTTCCAACTGAACGCCTCCTCTAAAATAAGAAAGGCTGCAGTTCATATAGTTCCACTCATGTTGTGGTCATGTCTGTCCCAGACACTGCTGGGCGACTGTCAGTGACACGGCGAAGGCATGACAGGACGGGGGACAGCTCATCCGGTGTTGTCCTTATCACGGACGTACAGAGCGAAAGATGAAGAATGGAATAGCGATTCTCTAAAAGCATATAAGCTCTGATGTGAGCATATTGGAAACCGAAGCCCAGAGGGTGTGTGTCCCTGTCAGAGGTGGTGCTCGGGATTCTCATGATGACAAATGATCTCTCGAGCAGACTGCGTGTTCATACGGTGTCACTCATTTGTCTGTCGTACACACACACACACACACACAGACACACACACAGACACTAACACGTTCATACACTGTCAAGGTCGTCTACAGACCTGTTTGTGCGCACTTGTGTCACAGTAACGTAATGGCTTTATTGACCTGAGGCTCAAGGACACCGCAGCACTCGCCACCTCAACCAACTGCTTGTTTAATGGACGGCTCAGCTCCTCCTGCTCATTTCATCCACAGTTTTCCTCTCTCAACCTTCACTCCCCCCCACCATTGATCCCCCCCTACCTCGTAGAATCCTTCTGCTCTTGATCCTCCCTCCTCCTCATAATCTCCTCAATCTCGCCATAATCTTTTGCTCTTCTCAAAATCCAGAGGAGAGGAATGAAAGTCATGGAATTGTAAGGTGCAAAACGCACATCTGCGCACGCACGCACGCACACACACACACACACACACACACACACACACACACAAACAAAACCCAGAAAGGTTGTGGAACAAAGTTTCATGGACTGATGAAACAAAAATCAACCTCTTTCAAAATTATTGGAAAGTCAAATGTGTTGGGGGACAAAAACAACAACAAACAAACAACAACAAAAAAGAACCTGGCCACCTCTTGCATTTATATGATTTTCCAGCAACATGGTAAATGCATCGAAGTACACAGGAGCATTCTGTACACAGAAATCGTTGGACATCATTGTTTGCGCGCGTGTGTGTGTGTGTGTGTGTGTGTCCTGCGGGGCGTGGCTACAGGATACCTTCTCCTGCCAACTCTCCTGCACATGAGACTCATCTGCTAATCAACTGCTCATCAGCTGCAGCACTTCCTTCCCTCCGGTCGTTGGCAGATCGTTCAATCATCGCTGGTTCGGTGCAAACATTACACTTGCCCTTTGCTCAGACGTTGTGCCTCTCCCGTCTATGTGCTCCCGTGTTATACCTGTTTCTTTATTCCTCGAATTTCACCTTCCAGCCACGTCCAGTCCCTTCTTCATCTGCCAGTGCAGTTGGTAAACCTCTGCCATCTCTGACCATCTGCCCGTCTGGCTCTCCAACCTGCCTGGTCTCACACACCACTCTTTGTCTGCCAGAACCTCAACAAAAAAAACAACCAAACAACTGTTGCAAGTTTTCTGCAACAATATATCTTTGAAACAAACCTTAAAACTTGATCCGTCTCCACGTCTGTCTTCTGTCAACTGAGTGTAGTCAGTTTAAAACCTTTGACAGGACAGAACATGTGCGATCAGAGAGAACGTAAAGGAGAGCCTGCCTGTGTGCTGGGATTCCCTTTTCAATAATCAGTTGCATCTCGGCCCTCTCTACAACGTTACTGCCGCCTTCTTTGAGTGAGGACTTTTTTGAACAGGTAAAAACACCTGTCTGTAGGAACGGTCCAAGGGCATGTTGCACGGCCTGGGCCACGCACGGCATCACAGAGTGAGGCAAGAAGAACAGCAGCATCAGTTGTTGCCTCAAGTTCCTCAAAATTACATGTGCTTTAATGTAAGTAACCATAGACCATTATTGGTGTAACCACGGCGACGATTGGTCCCCGTACCTTAAGGGTTAAAAATTGCTGTAGTTTTCGGAAGTAAAATTAAGTGCTATGCAAGTGTTTGACTTGTGCTAATGAGATCTTGTCACAATTTCCTTGGCCACTCGCAGGTAATCTCCCCACCGCAAGCTCCGGCCACCAGGGGAACATAGTCATCTGCTTTCTTCACGGGTTCATAATTAATTTCAGGATGGGGTCTAATCACTAGAGTCTCCTGTGTAAATTCTTAATTCTGCCGTGTTGGTCGCTCTGTAATAACTTTTTTAAGAAGTGACACCTTGTGGGTGTGAAACGTCCCAGAGGTGAGTTGTCTCTCTGTGACATTTCCACAGATTTAGTCTCACAGATGACAACACAGCAGTTTCTTGTCTCTGCTTCAATCACTGCAAAAGGAAACATGGGTCAATGAACACTGGAATTTGAATTGTGCTTTTTGGGAGCATGTGAAATCTGGGCCGTGCAGTGATTTATCGTACAATAGATCCACGGTCCACAAATGTAAAGTGGAAAGGGAAAAGTCTGCTGAATGACTTTTAGGCGATGACCTACAAAGAAACTTGGGCAATTGTTCTGTCGAAAATCCCGCACAGACGAGTAGGGACAGAATTGTTTTTTATGGATTCCATTTAGCGAGTATGATATGACATTATGATGACACAACTATGATATGATCACACAACTTTATATCAAGCGAGAACAAGAGCAAAGATTATTCCCCACCAGTTTGGAGAGAATAGTCAAGCTCACCTCAGAGCAGCACGTCATCATCTGCCCTGGTAATTAACAGTGATGAGCCTCAAGTAAACATGGCTGCTCTCAACAGCCCGGCCAGATGACGGATTCAGAAACAAAGAGGTGGCTGGGTTGTCAGCTGGCAAAGACTGTTGTCAATAAACGTTTGTTCCTTGAAAGGACGAACTGTGTGCAAAATTAGTGCCGTTTTATAGTCATGAAAGGTATGACTCATCTTTATCGCCCTGCGTGCCGGCGTAGTCGAAAAACACTTTGAGCCGAGTTCATGCCGAATCCTTCCCGCCTGTCGAGGACAATAAAAACTTTATGGACGGTTTAACGGGACACCGACACAGGTGGGATGTTGGTCCAATGGTTCAAAACACTACAGGGGTTTTCACCTATAGCAGTCCAGACCAATGTCCAAGACAAGGTTCGCCCCTTTGTTACTTATGGTTTCACGTTGCAATTTAGAAACGGCGCACTAAAGAATTTTGGATGACAGACGTACTGTACGTCCTGTCGTCTGCACCTGTGTGGGCTGCGTCCACCTAAGCTTGATATTGATAGTTTGTAGACAGAGGTGCGTCTGATGTCAGCGTGTTGTCAGTTCAGTGTGTAGTAGTCTTTCCATTTGAATGGACAGAATGAATTTGTTCCGTTAATTTCATTGCCACTGTTATATCATTATGGTATCGCTATCAGCATCGCCAACTTCAGGTGCAGCACTCCACACTTCCTACCAATGTGCCAAATGAACGTCTCCGTCGTTCAAACATCATATCGTAGGAGGGGGAAGACCTCAAGCAATCCTGCGAAGATTGCAATTTTATATTTCTCCTCCCCCAAAGTGGTGCCACGGCTCCTGTTTGCTTCTCTTCACTTTCTCTTTCTCCTTCAATTGTTTAATGCTGTCTCAACTTCCGATCCCAGAAGGTATGTTTTCACACTGCAACTGAACAAAAACCACGGTTCAGTTTGATCCGGACCGAGACCAACTCTTTTGCTCGGACTGAATGTTGGGCCATTGGCACCTTTCACACCTCTTGTTAGTTGCCTATGTGCATCGCGCATGCAGAGCATGGACCGGCCAGCTCCGTTGCTTTTCATTTGAGCTTTGTTTTCTTCTGAATCTGTCCGTCTCATCACGTTCAAAGTTCATAAACAAATGATTGCTAAAAGGTGATGGTTACCTTGAATCGCTATGATATATGTGTTTTGCGTTTGGGTACACGATGAGGGGTGATGAGGAGAAATGCAGCAGAGACTGTGCTAGAACAAGATCATTGCTACAATTCATACTTTTGTTACATTCTTATATCATCGAGCTGAAGCCAAACATGTCCAGGTCCCTAGTAGAGATTTGATTCATGATCTTCTCATCAAACAAACCTGTTGCTTTTAACGACACCCTCCGTCATCTAAAAGTCATTTTCTGTCTTAAAGCCCATTAACACACCAACAGCAATTTAAGAATGCCCTCGCCGACTATGGAAACTCTGTCCAAATTCAGTCACATAGTGGTTATCAGTAACTGTAACAAGGCCTTGGCCTGTATCGCCTTCCTTTTTTTCTTCTTGCTTCGACACTTGTGGCAGCTGTTGACTGTGAATCACACCACGTGGACCTCGACTGTACTCGACTCATGTTTCACGCTACAGCATTGATTCGACTGTAATTATTTATCGACCGCGATGACGTGGCATTGGCTTGCCGTACGAGCTTCGGGAGCTCATTTTCTCGCGGAGAAAGGTGGATCGCCAGGTGGGAAGTCGCCCCGGCGCTGGTAGCACGGAGCATTCGCGTCGAGTTTCAAGGGCGTTTGTAGGGCGAGAGAGGCAAAGTGTTGTCCTCCCATGAAAACAAAGGAAGGGGAAAGGAAACCCACCGGCCACCGGAGAGAGGAGGGGAGATTGTCATTCAGTAGGCATCTGATGGCTGTCAGGCAGTTCTCCTCCACTGCAGATGTGACGCAAACACGCACTCCTCTTTCTCCACTCTCCGCCGTGACATCCTCCTCCCCCTCTTCTTCCTCTCCTCTCTGCTTTCCTTTCCCTCATTTCCTTTCCTTCCCCTGTCTTTCCTGCCGTGTCCTCTGCATGCCTCTGCTCACTCTGTGGGCATTTCTCTTCCTCTCTCTCCCTCCACTATTTCCCTTCTTTGTTGCTCTCCGTATCTCTCAGCAGAAATGAGTGGGTGGAGTGAAGCATTGTGCCCTGGAGATTGTTGTGCCATCCGCTTGTCAGACGGGCTAGACCCTGTGTGCGTGCTGTCTGTGTGTACATGCATATGTGTGTGTGTGTGTGTGTGTGTGTGTGTGTGTCCTTGCAGAGCCCCTCACATATCAAGAGAAATTGACATTTCCTATTACTTGGGCTTAAATAAACGATCTAAGTTACTGGTTCATCATTGCTGCCCTACAAATGTATAAATCTTACTTAGAAGATGGCAGCTCATTTTCTATTTCACCAGTTTATCCTCATTTCCTTGATTTTGTTCCCGCCATTTCTTTTTCTTTTTCCCTCTGATTTGGTTTTGTTTTTCTTCCCCTCATTTCTCTCTCCCTCCTGACTTGTCATCTTATTCTTCTATTCCTCTCCATGTCAGCTCAGGGAGAAATATATCCCCCTCCCTCTCTGCTATCTTCTCACTTACCCTCCCCCCCTCTCTCCTCCTCCTCTTCTTTGGCCATTTTTAGACAGTAAATCCCATCCCCTCCTCCAGTACATCTCTGTGAGTGCCTGAATGTGTATGTAAGTGTGTGTGTGTGTGTGTGTGTGTGTGTGTGTGTGTGTGTGTGTGTGTGTGGGTGCGTGTGTGTGTGTGTGTGTATGTGTGTGTTTGTGTTTGGGTGTGTGTTGAAAGCGACAGTATGGGATACACAGACACACAGGCACAAAAGCTGAGCCACTCACCTTCTCAACCCTCTTACTGTAAATTCTTAAACACGCACACTGTGACCAGATATGATACCTCCACTCATGTACCACTGTGAACAGGCCAGCATCAGTATTTTTCCTGCTGAAGCTACAAATATTTGACTTCTACATCCTTTTTCTGTGTCTTTAAAATTCATGTTCAAACGCCAAATCAGCAGTAGTCTGCTCCACTTATTTTTCTTGTGTAAGTGAAGAACTGTTTGGAAACACGTTTAATGTGACTTCACCTTTAATGTGAACGTAACTTCCAACTAAACCGGCTGTCGTGTTTAACCACGTTGACTGATTTGTAAACCAATCTGGGACAAAGAGTTGAGACTGTCAATAGCCAATAATAGCCAATAATAGCCTATTTCAGCAGTGATGTCAGTTTTACCTTACCAGTGTAAAAAAAGCCTTGACCTTGCTGTCCGAGTTGCTGATTTACCCACTAAAATAAATGCATCACCACTATCTGAAACAAATGTCAACTGTAGAAGTTGCAGCAACAATTGACACATTGTAAGTTTATAGATTTTATGCAAAACAATTCATATTTTGCAAATACATTGCCCAATTTTCTTCTTAATTTTTCAGAACAATAGTAAAGAACAACAGACCATCATCTCCAGAGGCACTTGTTAGAATTTCAGTGGCTCAGAGGCCCGGCAAAGTAAGAAAAGAGTCACCTATAATAGGGAAAACAATATTTTCATGGAGTAAAAAGTGAACATAACATCTGCAATCCCAAATAAATCTCTGTATGATTAAAAAAATATCACATGAAGTCAAAATCCCTCTGATGCCAGCAAATGGTATTCCACACAGAAACATACAGAGTGAAGATGGCCATCTGTATTTCTACTGGCCTCCCTCCAACTGCTGCCAACCGTACACCTGGG
The DNA here is from genome assembly GCF_022379125.1 of Scophthalmus maximus. Taxonomy (NCBI): domain Eukaryota; kingdom Metazoa; phylum Chordata; class Actinopteri; order Pleuronectiformes; family Scophthalmidae; genus Scophthalmus; species Scophthalmus maximus. Next base: position 13,642,806 of record NC_061528.1, on the reverse strand, counting down.
TCCAAACCAAATCAATCTGGCCACACAATTGGAGAGCACAGAATGGTCCATAATTAGAAACAGAGTCATTAGAATGCATACCAAACAAACTAGGAATTTGCAATATGAAAGACTGTGCAATGCTCTGTCCTGTTAGGGAAATGTTTTAAAAGGGTCTGCATGTGTTACAGAAACCTGCTCCAGATTCTGTTGGGGAGTGTGACCTCTGTGTCGTTAATCAAATCTCTGTGTCTATGACAAGTCGCAGGTGACTAAAGAGTATGATGCACAGAAAAATAGAAGAAAAGGTTTAAGAGGAAGCATCACTGTCCTCAAATGTCTGTGTATGATCTTTTTTACTGGGACACCTGCCTCCTAAATGGTGCAATATGAATACACTTAAAGGTCCGGTGTGTAGGATTTAAAGATCACAGTATTTGTTATGTTTTTATTGATGTATATACACCTGGATCTAAAAATTGTGTTTTATTTGTACCCTCAGAATGAGCTCTTTATACTACATCAGGAGTGGGTCCTCTTCAAAGGAGTCTGCTATTGTGCACCTCCATATTTCTACAGTATACCAGAATGGACAAACCCAACACAGGCTCCAGGTACAGTAGGGCATTTGACTTTTTACATTACCTTAAAGTTTTAAACCTAACCCTCTTACAAATGTAAGAGGGGGAAACCAAGTGTTTCAGAGAAAGGCGGCGAACAGGAGCTGCAGGAATGGACAGTATGAGGAAAGTGATTCTTTTTCTACACATTAGGGTGTGTAAACCTTTCCAAGTAGTAACCAGAATTCAAATTATGAAATTGAATATGAGCATAATATGTCTCCTTTAATAGGAAGTTTCTTGTTGATGGTTGGATATGTATATAAGTCTTAACCTCTTTGTAGGTGATTGATAAAATAACAGCAAACATCTGAGTGCTCAATGTTTTCAGGTTTGCTAACCTTTTCCACACACCTTTATGACCGGGTGTTTTGGGCTTGTGTGTGTGTGTGTGTGTGTGTGTGTGTGTAAATGTGTCCTTTCGTTCTCCCATCCATCCCTCCATCAAGTCATCATTTCAGTCTTGACAAGGTACATGCATCACTTAGCCCTGGGCTGTCAGGCCTTTCCCATACGCCACTGCAGCTTGGAAGATTAATGGCTGTCTTAATGTGACACTGACACCACATTAATAGCTGGACCTGCAGACAGACCGACCGCTCTGAGACTCTAAAGGAAAATAAAAATCCTTAGCTGTTTAGGATATTTTGTTATATGTTCCACCTTAGTTGAACACTACATATAGAGTAATAGGGTCCCTACTCTCCTGATCATACTATCACACCTGGTTTTGTCTTTTTATTCATCAGATTTGACGTGACCAAAGTATTAATAAAATACTCATGCCTGTTCTGTTCTGTCTGGACAGCAGGTTTTACACACTTCATGCACAGGTTTTGCATATTTAGGTTCCCGCGGCGCCGCGATTTTCAATCCTGTTGTAAGAAGGTCAAAGCAAAGGTCCTCCCTCCGGCCACCGAGGAAATGAATCAGTGCATTAATTAGACAATTAATCAGACATCTGTTGGACACATCTGTTGAGCACATTGACCTTAGATCATGAAAAGAAATATGATGTTTAAAAACGTATGAGCAAAGTTAGTGAAGATTTTGGAGGCACGTCTCGCGATCGGAGGGTCATTGGTCCGAATCATTGAAAATGCATTAAGGGAATGAATTAATGAGTTACCCTCACCCTGCTCTCAACAGCTACAAGCAAGGTGCCTTCTGGAAACCCCCTGAGCCTTCATCGATCTGTGATGGTGGTGACAAATAACTCAGTGGCACGTAAAGATAATATTACTGCACATTTTGAGTAACAAATTCTAATTTTAACTTATGAATCAACATTACCAGCAAAGGAGATGATTTTGCTCTGTATTTATTATCATACATTGATGTTAGGTTGTCAAAAACTGATCCGATATCCAATCCACGTTGGCAGCCTGGCTCTGGGGATGGCAATATCTCTCAGTACAGGTCCACTTTGTTGACTTCTGGCAGAATATCTCGACAACTAGCATTAAGATAGATTGCGGGGAATTTGGCACATTCGCTCATGTTTTCTTCGTGGGATTAACTGTAACTTTCGGAGCCCATGACTTTTCATAGCGCCACGACCAGGTCAAAATTTTAATTTGTCTAATTCAATGTTTTTTTTACTAAATACTGACTTTTCCATTAACCTCAGTTACTATTCAAAAGTACTCTTTAATGCAAATTGGCACAATATTAGTATGCTAATGCATTACATTAAAATGGTGACGTTGGTATATATCAGTCTGCTAATCAGCATCAGCAAAGCCGTCTAGATCATGAACTCTTGATGACATTTCTGAAAGACTGTTTTAGTTTTTTTGGACTTTATTGTTAATGCTTTGATTTACAATTCCGTGTGTGTCATTGTCTTAGTTAAGTTACCTTTTGCCATCCCACGCTTGTCGTTTCTAGAGTCGGTTGTTACTCTTTTATTTTGACATTCATTTCCTGTCCTCCTGCCTCTTTACGGTCACTTTACGCAGTGGTGTGTTTCCCTGTGATTGTCTGCACCTGTTCCTAACGCGCCTCACCTGTGTCTAATTAACTCTGCCCTCTATATAGTCTTTGTGCGTCTGTCGGTTCGTCTGTGTTTCAGCTCAGCACTGTGTTTGCGCTGTTCCCGAGTTCGAGCTGTTGGTTTATCGGAGTTGGATTTTGTTTATTTTCCTTCAAAGACTGTAAGTCTACTTTTTGGTTGTTTTTTAAAATTATTTTGCGAAGTACAGACGTAGATATCATACAACTCCGTGTGCCCCAAGATGGCGACAACACGTTTCAACCTAAATTTCTAAATTCTCCGTGACATCGGTAAAATCTCTGCGTTGACAGGCTTCTGTGACAAGGTAAAACATTTGAACTCATGTGGACTTTCATTGTCATTGCCCAGCTCACCAGTAGATTTCACCACTGGTCACAACGCTCTCACACTGGGTTCACTTGGATAAGAAAGGGTCAAAAAAATGACTTAATGTTGCCTGATGAATCCCCCTTTTTGATACTGTCCTGAAACCTGATGTTGATTGACAGAGGCAGAAAATTGGCTTTTAGAAGACACCAGGGGAGGAGGCAGCTTAATGTGTTTGAGATATAAATAGAAAAAAAATTAATGTGATGTTTTTGAGAAAACAATCACCACCCCTTTGGAATAATAGAGTTAACACAATAATATAACTTTCGAGGTTCGTAATGAGGCTACAGTTTTGCACAGGTGAGTGACTGTGTACAACCAGGTCCCTCTTGGATATTGCTATGAATAATAATGTATTCTCAGTCATTTGGGAGTAATTAAATAAATGAATGCTTATTAGCCCACCTCCTAGTTTCCGAGTGTGCACGCAATGAGTTCATTAAATCCCCCATAAGGAATTTATGGAAGGAGAGCTGCCACTTAATGGTTGAATAAGGACTCATTAAGCGTGTTTATAATGCTTTGTGGATAATACTCTTTTGTTATAAAGCATAATCTGTCCCAAGTATACCAGCATTAATTACCAAGACGTGGACTAAATGAGGATGATCATTTTGTCATTTCAGGTCGCTCCCTCTCTCTTTTATCCGCCCGACTGAGCCCAGATGACAGTCAATTTAAGCACAGACGCGCCGCATTGTACTGTATGTCCGCATGTAAGAAAGAGCTGGAGCGACAGCACCTCATTCTCCCAGATGTGTCAGATGCTTATTCATACAAGATGGCGTAGACATCCTGCCTGCCATTCTAATGAACCTCGATGAGTTGTTCGACATATTTCGAGCGTTTTTGATGTTCTGCTGTGATTCATGTTGGCAATTGGTATTTGATAAAGCAAATAAAATAATCACATTACACCTAAATGATCACTGCTGAACAGCCAAAAATGAGCTTCTTACCAGTGTAAGGTACAGGATGCTGAATGATTTTTTTTGCCGTAAATGTGCAGTAACTAGCTGTAAAATTTAATTTATAAATATTCTCGCTGTGATTTTTAAAAAAAAAAAGGGGTCGAGGGCAGGGTTGTAGACTTTACAAATTTGACAAAGTGCTCCACTATAGACCACTCAAGGTCCTTCCTTCTTGTGGCTATGCAGACAGACAATTCGTTCCCTCTCTGCACATCTCCATCAGCACTATTGAAAAATTACCATTCACCCACATTCCACGTTTCATGCAGTGTACCTTTGCACATTACAGTTAATTCACTGTTAAATTCCTATTGATCTACTTTGAATGTTTCCATCTTTGCACTTCACTGTGTCTCGTGCACTTGTGACAAACTATCTCCCTGCAGGGATCATTTAAGTTTTTCCGATTCTAAATTGAATTCGTCCAATCGTGTCACCCTTGATGAATGTGTCTAATGTCCTCCTCTTTGTTCTTCTCTTTTTGATTTAGCTGATCGGCCCCAGCTACAGCAGGACGAGTCCTCCAGCTGATCGCCAACTCGTTCACAAGGGTCAGTACATTTGAGAGTTCATTTAATCTGATGTTACTATCTTGTTGAACTTTCGCCATTATTGATCTTACAATGTGCAAATGCGATAATTATTGTAGGTCTAGCAACGCTGAGGCTTAATGTCACAGCTCGACAGAAGAGTCCATGAGTGAGGGGAGAGAGTGGTTAACTGGGTAGGACAGAGAGTACGGCAAATATCAAAGCCAGTATTATGGCTATTGACGGAACCAAATTGAACTCACCATTTAACAAGACATTTTGTTTAAAACCTGTTTTACAGTATCTTTGTCGTGAAAGTCGTACGTTGTAAAAGTGCTGGAGTTTTTGTTCTCGCAGTCACATATCAGAAATAAGAAACTTGCCTTTGTCTAAATGGACAAGGAAACATGGTTTTTAAGATTACTAAGATTTTCAGGTGGTAGACTTGGCCACCATTCTGACTGCAATTTGAATTTCAGATGTGCTAGGGAACAAAGCCTGACAAGCAGAGTGACAGCAATTTATGGCGGCGAGTCTGAGAAAGTCGTCAGCTCAGATTGAAATTCGAAACTCCTCCCGTACTGACAAATTGGGGCAGCTGTAGCTCAGGTCATGGGATGGGTTGACCCTTAATTGCAAGATACATCGTCCACACTGGCCAAGTGTCTCCGTTAACTTAGACACAGAACCGCAATTAGTCCTGATGGATGACGGGAGCACAATGTGTGTCGTGAAGTGTCTGCCAACTTCAAAATATGATATTTAACCAGAGGGAAACGTGATAGAGTCAATTCCAGTGAAAGTGTGTTTATGTGTACGTCTGCGTGTGTGTTCCACTGATGGATCCGAGAACATCTTCCAAAGTTCAGAGCACGCTCTGGGGCTCGCTGTCTCATGACGATGCGTCATCAGGCAGTTTCTCACTCACCCGCAGTGTAAAGGACAGGGAGCACGAGTGGCACAATGATATGTTTATTGAGAGGCTTTGGATAATAGAAAAGATGGTGGCTGCTGCTGGAATGTCACAACCATCGACCAAAAAAAACATGGACATGAACATCCTATAATCTAGACACACACTGACACACAAACATGCGCACGCACACACACACACACACACACACACACACACACACACACACACACACACACACTCTCACTCCTCACTCCTCCATTACCTTCACTCCAACGAGAAGAAGAAACTTACAGCAAATCCACAGGACAAGACGGTATCACGGTTTCTACAAGTTCATTTCTACATGAAAAATTCACAGTTTACACGTAATATGAGGAAGATTCTCTTCATAGGCACGGCAAAAGCAATTAAATGTGTCATTTTCTACAACAGCAAAATAACGAAGAAAATCAAAACAAAAACATTTTGCACATTTCATAAATCCTCTTGTGCCCAGATGGACTGAATGTTTACACTGGATTCCAGGTGGGAACATCCTCTAAAACCAAAGGAGAGAATGGTTAACGGGCACATGGTATAATGTGTTTCCTCTTATCTGGTCCAACCTCCACAGTAAGGACTCAGTTCATCTGGTCACCCTCTGTATACATCTTTATAATTTCTCTTCCTATACATATGAACACATTTAGGATCTCGCAGGACTTGGGACCAGAACATTTAATATAAATGTAATCCCAGGTCAGTCAGAAGAATGTCTATTAGGGCATTTTCAGTCTACATACAGCCCTGCTGGTCCACGACCAGCAGCTTTAGAAAATAATAATTTACGAGTAAATAACATACAGACAATATCACGGGACGTTACTTGAGCCGCTTTTGCTCTTTTTCTATATTTGCACTTGGAGTTCAGAAGGTTCACTGTGCTGTCCTGCCCCGTGTAGAGTGCTTGAGGAGTACGTTAAATATATAACAAGGTAATCATTGAACATTTATCAGCAACCCTCTGCACACTTTACACGGCAAGAACACCGAGACGGACCCTCACACTTCTCCTCGCCCACGTCTTTGGAAAATCTTGTGCTCAGACGTCCCCCCCTCCCCGGGCTTTTCAAATCATCTATTGTAGCAGCTGGACAGCGGGGAAACACAACGGCTCTGCGACAGGATGTAGATCACACACCTTTGTACTCTCTAACATGAGTGCTGCTGGTCGGTAAGCTGGTGTCGTCGTTCATGTGAAGGGGCACAAGCTCATTTGTTTCACTAGAGGACTAGGTTTGATCGTTGGTTATCTAGTCATTGTGTCAGTACTTTACGGTAGCCTCGAGGAACCACTGCCAAACAAGGAAGCACCGAGGCAATAGACAGTTTTTCCCCCCTGCGCTGTAAGACAACACTGAGTAGAAGAAAGAAACCCTTCAAAACCGATGAGAATTCCCATTTTCAGTTGGATTTTCCTTTTCTGGATCACGCTATTTAGCAAAAGACTAAAGTCCTCAACACGCAGAACCCTGATTGGCTGACTACTCTCATTCAAAGGAGGTAAACCTGCTGGTGGAGCCCAGGTGCGTCTTTGAATGTCACAGTTCGTCCTCCTAAACGTCGACATCCTTATTTGACTTTATGAGGTGACAAAGAGGGCCTGAGCACAACATTATCTGGAGTGGTCTTATTCAGGGAGGGGGCTCAGCCTAACCTTCAGAAGATCCAGCTCCTGAACGGTGACGAGCGGACAAACTGCTTTAAAAAAAGTGCGGATGTTCTTCTGAATATACTATTTAAAATGTAACTGCGGAAAACAATGCACTTCAACGATGTAGGCAAATCAATTTTAAATTCCTGATATATGGGTAACGCTTAAGTGGGTTTTTTTTCTTTTCTTTTCCCATTGATATGCTTTTGTGCATCGGGATCCTTTTCCTCCTCTGTGCTGCCGGCAGAATTAGCAGCAGTACCACGGTGATGCTTTTGCTTCACACACGACAGACACAGCCATGGGACGGCGCGCGGGGGAAGGATCTTTCGAGCAAACTTGTTAATTTCCGGAGAAACTTTTCATTTTTCACAGCTAAAATGGTTGATCACAGTGGCAATGGCGTTATGGCTGTGTGTTATGCGTGTGCTCATGTGTGTTTTCCTGAATGAGAGAAGCAGCCATGTATCTTTTGCTGTGTGCTTGTTTAGATAAGCCTGCGCCTGGATATACAGTACTGCTTCCAATGTTTGTGTGTGTGTGTGTGTGTGTGTGTGTGTGTGTGTGTGTGTGTGTGTGTGTGTGTGTGTGTGTGTGTGTGTGTGTGTGTGTGTGTGTGTGTGTGTGTGTGTGTGTGTGTGTGTGTGTGTGTGTGTGTGTGTGTGTGTGTGTGTGTGTGTGTGTGTGTGTGTGTGTGTGTGTGTGTGTGTGTCAGCTCAGCAGATGGAGTTTGATTCTCGCCACTGGGAAATCACAATCCCACAATGCACTGGGAGCGGCGCCAAATGAGGAAGCATTTGCAGCAGCAGCAATGAGGAACCAGCTTGAGTTATGAAAAAAAAAGTGCTTTCCCTCTCTCTCTCCCCCTCTCCTTTTCCGTTGCTGTTCCTCCTGGACCGGCCATTGTTGTGCTATCTATCAACATGAATAGGGTTTATAGCATGAGTCAATGCTTAACTCGTTGTGCATGAAGCGCGCACACACACATCTATCACAGGCACAGTAAAACCGATTAACACTGATCACAAAGGGAAACCGGCACAGATTTAGATTGAAGACGAGGTTGGCTCCCCATGCTTCCCCTTTTTGTTTTCCGAGGAGACAAAAGCAAACAGAAACGTCCGGAAATCCTGTCCTCAGAAAGTGACATCAGCAGAAGAAAAATCTCCAAAACAAACACAAAGTATTACTCTCAAGTCTATAGGAGGAATCATTCCAAATCTGTCCAACATTTGGACAGGGTCTCTTCTTTTTGTCGGGGTTTTCCTAAAAACCCCTTCGGTCCGTGGGAATGTGAGACTGCAGAGTTGTGGAGAGAGAAAGGAAAAAGGAGTTGAGGATGTTTTCCCAGCATCTTCATGAGAACAGCAATATACCTTTTTTTATGTTTTTTTTTTTTATGTTATGTTTTTTTTTTTTAAACACAGCATATCACACAACTACGATCAGCAGTTCACGTGAGGATTCAGTACAGCGGTAACCAGAAGAGGAACGTACAAAAACAACAAGGTGCTCCCAGTTGAACAGGTGGGGCGGCAAGATGGTCTGAGAAATCATTATGATGTGTCAAAGCAAAGTGATGACATCACATTCCTCCACCAAGGCAAGGCGGGTCCAGATTTGAAGAATCAGATTTGTGTGTGTGTGTGTGTGTGTGTGTGTGTGTGTGTGTGTGTGTGTGTGTGTGTGTGTGTGTGTGTGTGTGTGTGTGTGTGTGTGTGTGTGTGTGTGTGTGTGTGTGTGTGTGTGTGTGTGTGTGTGTGTGTGTGTGTGTGTGTGTGTGTGTGTGTGTGTGTGTGCACACCCTAGGGTTTGACTGAAATGTGATTTTTCAGCCAGCAAAGAGACAAAATTCAGCTTCTCAATTCAGCTATTTCCATGGCCCCAAGAGCATGTTAATGTTTACCTAGAATTTAACATTTTTATGGAAAATCATCTGAAAAAAGAATTTAGTTTTTGTGGACAAAGAAACTCTTCACTGAAATCTAGACTAATGACATTAAGGCAGAGTGGAGCAGGTGTCATAGTAAGTTTTTGAAAACGACATCATGGAACAATATCTCTGGCTATAGATATCTGAGGTTAGCGACAATCCGGGAATAAAACAACTGATGTCAGCAACTGCCCAGTATCCATGACCGCAAAATCTTTCATCCATAAAACCCTACAATGTGTTTTTATTCATGTGCGTGTGTTTTCACGTTCACAGTGAAAAACTAAAACATGTCTTCCATCCCCATGTAGCCCTTCTTTGGCGGGTCTGGAACAAGTCTTTGCTTCCCAAATAACCAATCACAGTCCAGAGGTGGATTGTCACAATATAATGCTACAAAAACCTCGATGTGAGGTATGGACGGAGAAAAAGAACTGAAGAGAAAGGGAGGAGGAGGAGTAAGGAAGGAAGGCTGGTTCGCCCGAGTTAAGGGTCAGTATCTGATGTTGTCTTCAGGGTCCAGTCCTTTTGTGTCGCCCTTTAATCTCATGCTACTGTTGGCCCAGTAACCGGAGGCTGGTCTCCCATAGGCTCAGCTGCAGCGGTGGGTCAAAGGTCGGTGGTGTTGTCATCTCCCTGCACCCATTGGCCCAGTAGCCTCCTCCACTCTCCCCCTCCAGGGCGGGTGATAGGGCGGCATACAACACAGTGGCAGCGCCCTCTACAGGAGTCTGTGGACAACGTACACACGCACACACACACACACATACACACACACACACACACACACACACACACACACACACACACACACACACACACACACACACACACACACACACACACACACACCGAAAGGAATTGGAGGGACAGCAGGATGACAAGTTCAACAGCAAGTTATCACTGCAAAAACAAAGAATGTGTTTGTGTGTGTGTTCGTGTCTGTGTATGAACGCCAGAGGAGGACTGATGTCATTGTTTGTTAGTGTCAGTGAAAAGGCTCAGGGTAGTTGCGCGTGCGTGTGTGTGTGTGTGTGTGTGTGTGTGTGTGTGTGTGTGTGTGTGTGTGTGTGTGTGTGTGTGTGTGTGTGTGTGTGTGTGTGTGTGTGTGTGTGTGTGTGTGTGTGTGTGTGTGTGTGTGTGTGTGTGTGTGTGTGTGTGTGTGTGTGTGTGTGTGTGTGTGTGTGTGTGTGTGTGTGTGTGTGTGTGTGTGTGCCTGCATAAGTGTGCGTGTTAGTGAGTGTTAGTGTTGATGCTTTTTAACTATGATCTCAGTGTCAGTTGTGAGACCAGGAGCAGGTTTTCCGAGCAGAGAGGGGATCGCGTCCTGCAAGCGTCAACAGTGACGCTGCTGTACTCTGTGTGTGAAGCAGTGCCCGTTTGTCACTTTATGCCGTGGTACTCCACAACATTTCCAAAAACTATGTAAAAAATGTAAAAAAAAATGATTTATATATATATATATATATATATATATATATATATATATAATAATTCCATGACAACAGGCCACCAGTGTGACTTGTTGCTCTGCTGTATCTGATTTGCTCACCGAGGACACGGCTCCAAAACACTCATGAATAACAATGACTACGTTCTCCATCACGGGTATCTGTAAATATTATTAAGAGTACAGTCTGCTCTGTACGAAAAGGGCCCTGAGATAATATCTGTTATGATCTGACACTGATGTAAATCGCCTCGACTTGAACTCATCTTACTATTGTTAAAATTGCCCTGCCCGGTTGTGACTTAGTGAATAATGTTGAATTTTTATCCTTCATATTTAATTTTTTTAACCGTCAAATCAACAACCTCTGGAGCACAACACATTGAATTTCACAAAAATATTACTTGGCAGAAATGGCAGTTGTGAGGTTATAAAAGCAAGGTGCTCAGTCTGATAAATACTGAGACTATCAAGCGGAATTTTATTTCAGTTTCGAGTATTAAGATTTGAGTTTATTTTTATTTATGGTTGGTTTATTTAGTTTCTTGTACCTCCCTGATTGGCTGCACATTGTTTGTTCTTTGTTTGAATATGATTCAAATTCTATCTTTCTTTTTCTTTATCTCTATCTTTTAGTCTTTCACAGTGAGAATCACAATGTGTGTGTATAATGTTAATGATTACATGCACAAGTGTGTGTGATGTTTGTGTATGTGGGGCAGAACCATCCCACAGGTTGCGCTCTGGGGCAAATGCCTGTGACAATTGCAGTTTTGGGCTCAAACACGCACACGTCTCCTTCCATTAAATCCCAGGGACATTAACAGCAGCCTGCGGCCGGCTCGAAGCTATGCAAGAAATGTTTAAATGTATAACTGTGTGTGTGTGTGTGTGTGTGTGTGTGTGTGTGTGTGTGTGTGTGTGTGTGTGTGTGTGTGTGTGTGTGTGTGTGTGTGTGTGTGTGTGTGTGTGTGTGTGTGTGTGTGTGTGTGTGTGTGTGTGTGTGTGTGTGTGTGTGTGTGTGTGTGTGTGTGTGTGTGTGTGTGTGGCTGTCAGCAGCACTGACAGCCGCAGTTCCTTTCCAGGAAAGCGGACGATGTAAAGCTGAAAAGTTACTGACATTTAACAGAGCAAATCAAACTAGTTGATCTTTGCCGTCACGGACGTGTGAATAAGGCAGACGAAAGTCACAACAGTGTTTTACCCTCAGCAGCAGGTGAGCGAAGGCGCTCTGTGCCAGACAGAGGGGCATCCACAGGTGGCGGTACAGAGCGGTGTCCACCATGCCGGGGTCCACGGCACATGAGCTCACCGGAGAGCCTCGGCGCTGCAGCTCCTGGTGGAGGTGGGAGCTGAACAACAGCTGGGCCAGCTTACTGTGACAGTACGCAGCATGGGCTGAGTAACACTGGCTGAAGAGAGAGGAGGCAAGAAAGACATCAGATATGTATATAAAAGAGAGATATGTATATAAACAGCTCTGAGTTCTGTTCAGTGCATTCCCATGCGCTGTTGCCGAAATAGAAAACGTTTCCTCATGTAAGAAGAAACTGGCAGCACTACACTTCTGTTTCTCCAGTGCATTATATCAAACATGATACTTGTTCCTGAACTCCATCAAAGCATAACACACCGTTACATCAGGTCCAAAGTATTGCACCGTTATGCACACGGAACAGCACAATAAAGATGTTGAGCCTGCTGATCTTTCTGGACAGCAGTGTGCTGCTAGCTGGCATGATACTGAGCCAACCAGAGCCAACAGCTGCCCACTAGTGCTAGAAGAAAAACAGAGGAGTCTGTGTTTGTGACGCCAGTATAGAGAGTGTGCAGGTGAGAGTGACAGGTTTTGGGGCTTAAAATCCTCTTCCAATTAAAACAACACAGTAGCAAAATAGACTTACATTGTTTTTGGCTCTCCTCTTGGAATCCCCTTCCTAATTCACACAGGACCGCAGAGTCACTCCTAATCTTAATTTCACTTCATATCCTTGAAATGTTTTAAATTGTAACTCCACAACCCATCCTCCTCTGTTTGCATATGACAGGCTTTAACGTCATTCCCTAGCACTTCTAACTGGGGAATATTCTAGTAAAGTAAAACTGTTGTATTTTATATTTAAAACCAAACAACGTTTTCTCTTATGTAATTCGCTGCCAGAGACAAACACATGGATCACAGTATTGGCTTAAAATGTCCTTCCAGCTACTGTTAGATGCTGCTAGAAATGGTTAATGCCTAATGGTAAGTAGCTAACGGACTGTAGTCATATAACGCTTTTCTAGCTTTATCGACTACTCAAAGCGCACAGCGCTTTTTTTCTATCACACATCACTCAAACACTGCCGCCACAGCCGACCGGGGGCAAGGCACTTGCCCAAGGTCACTTTGGCATGTGGACTGGAGGACAGGGTGAATAAGCTGTTGAAATCTGGTAAGTGGACGACCCGCTCTACCTCCTGACCTATGACCTTTCATGTTATTAATGGTTAATAAGCAGCAACCATTAGAGTTACTGTATGTGCAAGCATAAAAATATATAATCCTTGTTTTATTTAAATTGTCAAACTTTTTGTATATTCATTTAATATTTATTTTTGTAATTCATTATTTGCAGAAAATGTACATGTACTATTCGTGTGTGTGTGTGTGTGTGTGTGTGTGTGTGTGTGTGTGTGTGTGTGTGTGTGTGTGTGTGTGTGTGTGTGTGTGTGTGTGTGTGTGTGTGTGTGTGTGTGTGTGTGTGTGTGTGTGTGTGTGTGTGTGTGTGTGTGTGTGTGTGTGTGTGTGTGTGTGTGTGTGTGTGTGTGTGTGTGTGTGTGTGTGTGTGTGTGTGGGTGGGTGGGTGTGGCGCCTACCAGCTGTTTAAATCATTTAGTCTGACGGTGCCGATGCGGTGGGCAGAGGAGGAGACATTGACCACACGGGAGATGTGACCACACTTCCCAGAATCCTTGAGTGTGTCCAGGAGGAGCCAGGTCAACAGGAAGTGACCTAGGTAGTTCACCCCGAGGTGCTGTTCGAATCCATCTTCAGTACGACCCTCGGGAACCAGCATGACACCCGCTTGACAGACGAAAATTTCGCAGAAACAATTTGGTGCAAAGAAAAACACATTCCAGCTTTTGAGGTGAGCGTACAAAGTGAAATTTATACCAATATCTTAATTGTTCTAACATTGTTGTTCCTCTGGTACATGACTGCGAAATACACTGTGTTGAAGACTTTTTAGTGTGTTTAGAGCTGCGTTTGATGCTTTGAAAGTCAGTCAGGGGACAGCTTTTAAAATACACTCTACTGTTTAAAGAATCTCTACTTTTCACACAACGGTTACTTTACAGACTGACATCATAGACAGACCACATGGGGCTAGAACAAGACATTTCCGTCACTCACCATTATTGATCAGAATGTTTAGCGGCAGCTCCAGCTGCTTGAAGCTTTGGACGAAATGATGGACAGACTGCAAAGACGCGAGGTCCAGTTTCTTGAACTCCACTGGAATGGACAAACACACAGACACACACACATTAGAGCCATTGTACACAGATTATTTCTGCGTCACATTTTGACATCAAGTCATCAATGAGTGTATTAATCATCTGTTAAAGCAGGCTTGGTGGGTTCTTACAGTACGATACTGGCAGCACTACACTTCTGTTTCTCCAGTGCATTATATCAAACATGATACTTGTTCCTGAACTCCATCAAAGCATAACACACCGTTACATCAGGTCCAAAGTATGATAAGACACGAGGAGGAAAGCAATGCCCAAGAGTTGGCATCAGTGGAGCGTGAAAGTGACAAGTTGTGTGTGTGTGTGTGTGTGTGTGTGTGTGTGTGTGTGTGTGTGTGTGTGTGTGTGTGTGTGTGTGTGTGTGTGTGTGTGTGTGTGTGTGTGTGTGTGTGTGTGTGTGTGTGTGTGTGTGTGTGTGTGTGTGTGTGTGTGTGTGTGTGTGTGTCACTTTAAGACATTACTTTGGGGATGGGGAACACTGGCTGTACTTAGAAAGCTACAGCTTGACAGACACAGATCTCTTGTGAGACTCCACTTGAGCACAATATAAAGAATGTTCAGATTAAACCAGCACTGTTACCGTAACCTGCCATAGTAAAAGACAACAATGCCATAAGAAATCCTCTTATTTATGGCCAGCAAATAATATGGTTAACTACCTCTAGAACTACCTCTAGAGGTGTGTATAATAGTGAGAGGACAAGCACAAAGTTATTTTTTCTTCTCTGGCACCATTGTTTGTCTGTTGGAGACACACCAGCTTGACGTCGAGTAGAAGACCGAACATTTTATGCTACATGACTTTCTATATAGCCAAACTATTTCCAGTTCATTGAAATATTAAAGGGCATGTTTACCAAAATTTAGCAACATCTCCCAAAAGAAACAGAGATTGGTTTAGAAACGTTTAGTGAAAAGCTCCAGGGAAGGATGGACAGGAACTTTTAACACAAATAAATTTTATCATAAAAATCAAAGCTTTTTCAAACAAGCTTTTTGACAAATCTTGAACATTTGTCAAATACATTTGTCTCATGCATCAAGAGAATAACATCTTGTTCCTCCCAATGACTCAAGCTAGTCTGTGGAGGGTCAAGTATAATGGACAGGGACAGGAAGTGGCCTGAGAGGGAGCAAGGGGAAGAAGAGTTGATGGAACCGATAGAGAAAATGGCCCCCATAACAGATGAGAGTGCGGCCCTCACTGATGAAGGTTTGATAACAGCCTTATCCCCAAGCCACGCCACTCACCTCCTGCTGAGTGTTTGTGTGTGTGTGTGTGAGAGAGAGAGATATAGATAGTTTAAAAGAGAAAGGAAAAGAAACAGAAGCAGAGAGAGCAGGTGTGGGCATTGCTTTGACCATGAGCAAGTTTGTATGGTTGTGTGCACATTTGAAAAGTATCAGCAAGCAAATGTAAGTGTGTGCACATGTGTATTCTCCTGAAAACAAGTCTCGATACATCTGTGTGCGTTTGTGTGTTTCCTGCATGTCGGTCCTTCCCTGTCCTCTTCAATGGGGCCCCTTGAGGCCAATCCCTGTCAGACAGCCCAGTCATATCTAAAAAGCCCACTGGGAGAGAAGCGTCATCGATCAGGCGATGCCGTCAGCCCTGAATTCAGATCCAAGGATCTACTACAAAGCTCACACACTGACTGTGGTTTTTGTTGGAGATGTTCTTTCTTTCAAACTGACAACAGGAAGTGCCTTTCCAGACTCTTACTGCGTTTAAGATCAACCTCTTCATAACCACTTTTTATATTTGCCATTAAGATGCATGTTAACTTAGTAAATGTGGAAGAAATGTAAATTAAATTATCACTTTAATTAGTATTATTTTAACCAATTCTAAGTAAATGTTTTGTATTGCAATGTGGGTGTGACTCAGGTTCTAAAACATTAAAGTAGAAGCACGTTTAGGTATTTAAAGCCTCGTCATCTACCATGAAAGTCATAAGTGTTGCCTTTGTTTGCAATAACCGATTATTCTGTGCAAATAATTTACATTTCATTACACATTTTAAAAATGTTGGCACAATAATTCAAAAATGTCTTTATCTTTTTCTTTCTCGTCAACAAATGACAAAAGCTTCCCCAGACACACGACGGCCTCAGAGGAATCCAGGTTTAGTAAGTAGTTTTTACATTTTCCTAAGATAAATTGCATTACATCTCAAACTCAATTGATCAATGTGAGACAAGAAAGCAATATGCAGGAAAGGGCTTTTGACTGAAGACAATTTGGCATATCACAAATGGAAAAGGACAAGTGTAATAAAATATGAAAGACAGCTAAATGATACAGTATTTAACTGCCTCACTGTCACTGTCATGGTTTAAAGGGACACTTAAATTTGACAAGTCAAATTATCTATAGTGCTATGTTTGTGATTCTTTGCCTTTTCTATTTTTTCAATTTTTTTTTTTTTTGCTGCACTGTGCTTTTGGGAATTACTTCCAAACAAAGGCACTTAAATACACAATGTCACAATTACGACTTGAGAAATTCTGAAGAGGCCAAAAGTCAAAGGACAGTTTCAATGGAAGAGTTGCGATGTCTTACCATCGACTTCGCTGCCAACACAGCTGGCTTTGCACCTCAACCAGTTGTTCTTTGTGTCCCATGTGGATGGATAAGCAGTCACAAGTGATTTCACAACAGCGTTTGTAATTTTCTGGACACTAAATGTGATTACAAACGGTTCCTGCCACATCACTGCACATTTAGAGCAAATACAGTAACAAAACAGACACTGGGAAAAAAAAATAGCCTGTTCCAGCTGAAAATCCTTTAGAAACTCTTCATACTGAGCGATACCATTATATCCAGCTTTTAACAAAAGTAAGATGCAATGAATGTTGAACAAATGATACAAATAAAACGAATACTGTTCATTAGTTCAATTAGGACAATGGGTTCAAAATTACCTGGTGTGGTCACAATTCATTACATGAAGACTTTTTACACTAATGTTTCAGCCTAGCAATATTTTATCAATATGAAACTCTGTGAACTAAATATTGCTGCAGAGAAAATGGTTTAGAAATTGAGCGGTAACACCTTGAGCCACATACAGTTAGACAGTCTGTTCCAAGTTCAGGATACATTTAGACCTTTTAGATTATTTTCCATCAGTTTCAACTAGCTGGCGATAAGATAGTAATAAGACATATTTATGAGAGGAACAAATGCAGCCTCTTTGTTGTTTTGTTTTGTTGTTTTTAGGCCTCAGTGTGCTACAGATACATCAATGAAATTGTCTCTTTTACATGCTCTGTTGCACTGCTACACTTTTAACAGAGCCCATCTGGAATATACCGAAAAACGCATGCACTGGTCTACTTGCTCAGCAGCAGGTAACTAATATGTAAGTCAGCTGATGCCCATTGCTAAATATTTCAAACTCTTAGTACAAGAGTTTAAAAGTACCCTCGGCTCTGACTGCTGCTGCTGCTATACGAAAATGAAAAAAACTTGAAAGAGCAATACAGAAAAACAGATAATGACGGAGGACTGCCTGCTTCTGTTAGCACCCTGGCTTTATCTAACAGGCATCTTGTGTCCTGATCGTCACAGCGATATTGATCTGGATTACACCTAAAGCTGATATTAAAATGCATCACCGGAAAACACATTGAATTTCTCTACCCACAGACTGTTTCATGTAGCTGACATGGTAGAGAGGGCAGGCTGGACTGTACTTTTGTGGCTCTCATCCATACAATCTATCCAGATTCTCTGACAGGCTGCATCTCAGCTGCATCACAAAGTTGTAGTGGGACAAGCAGTAAATTGGCCGAGCAGGTTTAGGCAGCATTCCAACAACCCACTAAAACAAAACCAGGGGTTAAGGGAGGTGGAACCTGGTCCAAAAGGAAGTGAGGGGCGAGGAGCAACATGCAAACCTGATGGGAAGCATGCGAATAGGCAATGGACCGCGAGATCTCATGGTCCGAGTTCTGTAAGGCTGAACCTTTCTGCATCTAATTCCTCTTGTGAACGATGTTCTAGCCAGCCCATCTCACATCTATTGTTGGGGCAAAGTTGAAGCACCAACATGTCCCTGGTGCAGAGGAAGAGGAACTCTGGAGCACCTTTTCAGCAGCTGTCCGACAGGTGACGGACGCTATCACTGGCAACACGACGAACTGCTGAAGTAATCATTGAGTCCATCTGCAGCACCAGCCACCAAGTTAAGCATCTCAGACCACAAAGGCGTGGAATCAAATTTGTGGTAACAGGAGAACATCCACAACTCCAACCGAAAGCCCAAGCGGACCTCCTTTGAACAGCACGACAGGCTGATAAGGTGGAGCCGGAGAAGCAACTCAGGTTACCTGAAGACATTGCGGACACAACTCTTGGTCATTGTGCTGACCACACAAACATTGAAGCAGGTGGTCATGCTGGAGCATGGAAAGGAGAGGAAAAATGGGAAGCATGCAGAGCGGACGGAGGACAGCTCCAGCAGAGTTGCATGCACGGTGCATGACAATTGAATTGGAGGGCAAGAGCTTTGCAGTAAAATCTCTGTGCAAAGCCGACATCCTCCTGGGCATCACCGGCACACAAAAAAGAAAAGCCGCTGGCAGAACTTCAGAGGCAGCAAAAGAAAGCCTTAAGATGGCTGTGGATTGGCAGGGACAAGCTGTGGTCTCATGTGGGGGACCAGGTTGGGAACTGTTCACTCATGGGTGGGTCGCCTGGACGAAGGTGTCTGAAGTTAAAAGACCCGAAACACCTGATGACCCCAGGTAGGATCACAGAGCTCAACAAGCTGCACCAGTGCAGCAGTGGCATTGGGTATAAGGTATAAGGTTGTGGATGTTTGTATCCCAGTTTCAGTCAGTGTCAGAATTGTCATACCCCTAGAAACTATAGACGTTTTTCTAGCTCTAATCATATATGCCTTATATACAATCATTTAGGAATAATATACAGAACATTTCCAATACCAAAGCTTTTCAGAAATGCTCTCATGATCACTTTTTCCCACAAAAACATATTCGTTTTTTATAAAATTGTTCAACTTTGAAGGGGTGGGTTTGATTTCTTTCCTGACTGAACTAGATGAAAACAAAGGTGACTAAAAATGGAGTTAACTGGAGTGAAAAATCCTTAATAATGGCAGTTTCTGTGAGGAGGAAGCAGCTGGGTTACCTAAACCGAGAGATAATTTCATGCGTTTAGCAAACACACAAAGACACGTGCGTCCACACACACACACACACACACACACACACACACGCACAGGTTGCCTTGCTTCACACCATTAATCTAGGGCTATAGTTGGAGGCAGAAAGTGTTACTTTCAAGTGCACCGTGACTAAAGTTAGTGGACAGACAGCACTGCCCGTGGCAATGTTACAGAAATACCCTGTATCTGCGTGTGGCGTTTGTGTGTTGGTGTATGTGCGTGTGAGTTTTTGATTCAAAGTAAAATACTTAAAGCCTCATTGACTAAAGCCAACATGCAGTCAAAGTCATTAGCATATGTCCACAGGATTGTATTTAAGGTTTTCCAGGGATAGCACGTGTTTCACTGCAGGAAGACACCAAATGGGACAAAACACACCTTTACATATTTATTTATAGAGGCTGTAAGAGAAAGGGAGAGAGAACAAGAGTACTGTATATATTTATATACTCTTGAGTTAGATGAAAGGAGCAATACTCATGTGCAGATGAATAGGCAGCTAATGTGGTTGGCCCGCAGCTTGACTTGGATGTAGATCCCAACAGAGTAATCGGCAATAGCTAACAAATCTTTCCTTAGCACGTGTTTTCAGAATCTCAGCGGTGGCCTGTCAGAGATCAAGATCTTTCCTTCAATTGTGTTCAACATGACCCACGGTGTCATTTCTATATGGTGATACTTTGCAGTGTAAAATTCTTTGTCCCTGGTGACACTTTGAAATCTCCTAACTTGAGCTCCACAAGTGTCCATAAGTCCCCAGTTTGAGAACCACAAAATGAATGTCTGTTAATGGTTTTCATTTTGTGGCTGATAGCTGTATGTCAGGGGAGGGGAACGTTTTTGCTGTCGAGGGCCATTTCAATTTTTAGAACATCCTTCGTGGGTCATACTAAATTATTGAACGCAAATATCAAACTAACCTCTCTGAAGCGATGGCTGCAACTGCTTCTCTCTGGCGCGGCCCCTGATGTCAAATTACCATGTTACTCACAGCTGGTTTTGGCGGAAACAAATCAAAAAATCCTGCAGGACAGTCATTCTTCCCTCGTATGCTTTAGTAAAGAATGTCATCATAGACACATATGGATATGAATGATGATCACCACCATTAATATCCTTACAACTGGTGCGTTGTATGGACACTGACGACCACCACCCACATACTATCACAAAAAGGGGGAAAAGTAGTTTTTTTTTATTAAAAGTAGCAATTTGTATAAAATTATGAACAGATTATTTCCTGAAGACATTGCAATGTATCAGATGATTTTCCCTCATTTTTAAGACCATAATTCTTTCTTTATATGATTTTAATATCATTTCCACTATCACTCATATGTTTTGTGTTCGTCAAGTTAATTTTCAGACAAATATATATTTTATGTTTAAGGGCAGCCGTGAAGCTACTCTCCACTGCTTCTTACTAATCTTGCTAATAATTCAAGAAATATGTCTTGTCAGTCATATCTCAAGAACCGTTCACAGTTTATCAGCCTGACACTTGGCATGTGTGTTGTTTAAGGCAGAAGAAAGTGCAGTGTTAATTTTGGACGTTTTGAATAAACAGCTGATCAGCGCTTTGGAGCTAAGGAATCGTCAACTAAGATACGTTGTCAATACGACAACGGCGCGTTCAGGGTTCTGAACCAAACTTTGATTAAACAGGTGAACAGCTGTTTGTGCAGCAGCGCGGTGTCCGAAAGGTCTTCCGTCAACAGCTTGTCTTTAGTCGCTGCGGCTCAATTACTGCAGGTCACTTTTTTGCAGTTTAAAATACGGCCCGGGGGCCAGGCGTTCCCCCACCCCTTGTGTATATTATGAGCTGTCTCCCATTTGATATAACAGACTAATGTGCAAACGCTAGGAAAGATGCCAAAGGGTGTTTGGACAGAGATGTTTAAAGCTCCTGCCTCACATACTAATGACAATCCATTACTGTCGCATTCAAACACGCACACGCACGCACGCACGCACGCACGCCTGCACACACACACACACACGCACACTCTCTCTCTCCCTCTCATTCAGTGCACAAGCATCTGGCTACAGACGCCCCTCTTGTCCCCTATGCCTCAGTGGCTGCCAATTACAAAAGAAGTAATCAATTCCACCACGGCCCCGTCCAGGGAAATCGACTTCAATGACACCAGCTACATGGCTGCTGTCTCTGTACCTGACAGCCACTTACACACAAGCAGGGACCCAGCCAGCCGGCTTTGTGCTGCTCTCCACCGCAAGGCCAAGCACGATAAACCACAGCTTGCTTCCCAATTGGCAGCGCTACATAAGCAGTATTCAGCCATACCGGTGACAATGACTGGTATTTTTCCCTGCATGACTGTTAAAGGAACATAACACAAAAAAGGACCAGTATTCAAGCCCCATGCTCTTCAAAAGAGCATGGGGCTCAAGTGGGAAGAATGTAAAGATGATATGGATAGACGACTATCTATACTATAGAATACCGTATAAAAAAAGAAAACAACTGATGCTCTCTAGCTTACAGTTTTGATATATGTTGACTCCAAGACAAACTGACAATAGTAAAGAAACAGCTGATGATTTCTCATTGTATTTGAGGAAGCTCCATCCTTTTGCCATTTTTATTTGCCGATCTAGTGCAATGAAGCACTGAACACTACAGTGTCAGAGGGTTTACAGTTACCTGATAATGAGTTGTTTTTCTAAGTCCAGTTGACTTAACAGACATGTATTCAATTTAACTACGAATCAATTAAACAAAGTGGGATCTCTTCAGTAAGAATATTTAAAATTTCCTTGGAAAAAAAGCAGCCAACACCAATAATTTACCAATGATTTAGCATTGGCATTAATCTTTGAACATCCTCCGAATTAGGAACCTACCGACACAGACACAAGGCTGTTTGGTACAGAATGCAGAAAATGATAAGTTATTAGCTATGAGACTATGATGGAATTTGAGGTGCTTTGAAGGTCAGCTGAATCCATTCATCAACACTGGAGTTACAGAAAACATTGGAAGGTTTAGGCAATGGGTTGTAATATATATGATTTATCTCTTCTCATCCCCATCACTTCGTCTGCGCCACCATTTCCCCCTCAACCTCTCTTCCCTTTTAATTTTTTCATGTCATATTTTTCTATATTTGCCCATTTTTCATGTTCTCCTCCACCATCTGTCTCTTTCCATGTCTGCCTCTGCCCCTCCCCTCACTTTTTGGTTGACTTTTTCTCCGCTTGTCTTCTAATCATAGCCCTATCTTCTTTTATCTACCTCACAGTGCGTCAACCAACATTCCCGACACTGTATACTCGACATGGAACCTCTGTCTGTTTTTGCCTGTCTGTATACCTCTGTGTGTGTGTGTGTGTGTGTGTGTGTGTGTGTGTGTGTGTGTGTGTGTGTGTGTGTGTGTGTGTGTGTGTGTGTGTGTGTGTGTGTGTGTGTGTGTGTGTGTGTGTGTGTGTGTGAGACTACAAAAACAAGCCTGAGGGACACACTGCTGCAGCTCTGCCCTTTATCTTCAAACACTGGCATATTAAAACAAACGCACACGTACACACAAGGATCTTTGTGTCTGTGTGTGGTTGTGTATTTGTTCCTAGAGATGTTCGCAATCTTACCTTTGGCCTGTTTGTACTCTTCACAGATCCTTCTGACGGCTGCCAGGCCCTCCTGCTCATCCCTTCCACCTGTGAGACACACACACACACACACACACACACACACACATACACGCGCACACACACGCAGATTAACAAAATGTCTGACAAGCCCTTGGAGGCTTTAATAAAACAATAGTTTACACAATTTGTCATCTTTTAATTCTTCAGAGAAATTGACTAAATCTAACGTTTGGGTGTTTAACAGCGGGTGAGTGTTCCAGAAACTTCACAAAAAATGTGCTGTTATTTCAAAATTAGATACAGCACAGATAATTTGATATTTTTAACACGTGCAAATGCCCTGGTGAAAGACGCAATCATTGACTCTGTGACTCAGGACTGTTTACAGAGAACGTCTGCATACAAATGTAGTCTGCTTCTAATGAAACAGACAGGAAAGAAAAGAGAAACAGAGGGCAAATATTAGGAAGGGACCAAGGAGGAGAAGGAGACAGAATTTGTGTCTGATGTACAGACTCTTATTTTCTAAAGAACTATTTCCAAAGCACAGCTAGAGGCAGATATGAGTGTCCAAATGTGCAAACACACTGTCAAACACAGAGATGCAGATACAATTATACCTTCACTGCCGACGAAACCCTGCAGACAATTAGTCAATTCAATGATCCAGTCGATCCAATCATTGGACAAAACATCAGTTGAACATTTGCTTGTTCCCACTGCTCAAATGAGGGGGATTCGCTGCAAACACTAAATGAATTACACGCACTCACAAAAACTCTCGCTTCACACTCTCATTTCCTCTCTGTACACACAAACGCACAGACACACTAATCTTGGATTATCACGCAGGCCTTTTCAAGGGCACAGCATCATTTACCCTGATGCACTGCGGTTCAGGCTTCACTGAAAGATGCGGCTCTTCGGGATGACGTGTAACAGCGGCAACACTAACACACACATTCAGGGCGGACACACATTTATCCCACACGGCTGGGTTTTTTTTTTACACTAATACTTGCTCTTCAATATGCTTCTCTGCTCGTCAATGAGAACTCTGCATATCATCGAATACAAATTTCTCAACAGCTGCTTTTTGCCACAGCTCTCCATTAAAATAGCCACTGATTAAAAATATGCCCTGAGGAAATAATTTGCCTCCTAAATATTTTTGGGCTGGGGGTTGAAAATGTGACCCAATTATTTCACTTAAATAATATTGCTGGAGCTGAACAAATGGATAAGCTGGGCATGGTAGACAGAGAAAGACAGTTTAGATATAGCATAGATTTTCTAAAATACAGTATGTTGTGCAAGCATGATGTTACCACACCTGGCAACTTCACTGACACAACAAGACGCTACAGCACGTAACTCCCACTAAACCCGCATATTGCCATTTGTATATTTACAACTATGGCTCACACAAATTAGACTTAATTAGACACTCTGGGCTCCATCTTTCACCCAGCGCAATGTGGCGCCAAGCACAACGGAGCTATGGTTGAGGCCGTGTTCTTGGACCACAACCAGCTAAGAGATCGCAACGTGATTGACTGTACACTTTTCTTCATTGTTTTTAAATGGCGGTTGGCAGCCAGTGGCACCTTCTGCTCCGGAGATGTAGGGACTTTTTTTACTGTAGTGCTGTTGTGTTGATAGGTTCAAAAGACATTGTCGTTTGATATTAAATGTACAACGACAACGAACCGTCACCCTAACCCTAACTGTAAATTAAACGCAGCATTTAAATGCTGCGAAAATATGGAAGATGTTACGTCGTTGCTTGCCACCTTTGAATTCCAGGAGACGTGACAACACACATGCGCAAGAAGGTGAACCAATGAACGAGCTCATTCTTATCTGGATGTTGGAACCGTGTTCTCGGTCGCAGACATACCTCACACAACGCAAGTGTGACCAACAGCACTGCCATTTCCCCATCCACCATCCAAATTGTTTAATTAGCAAATGCAATTGTGCTCATCTGAGCACCCGTGGGCGTGTTGGTCTAAAATGAGGTGTGGTCAGACACATATTGATATGTTGAGACAGTGGATTGCGATTGTGTTTTTGACAAACAAAATCATGCTCTGATGTCAATGCCACAGTGTGGTACTGTTATTTTAAAAGCACATTTACAAGATAGTATATGCGGCTGCATAGGCAGGTGAACTACATGCATATGCTCTACGTGTTACAGACACAAAGATGCTCTGCTTGTGCACTTTCACAGAGAAGCTTTCTCTCTTACTACCTGGCAAACTCACCATTATAATATCAATCAGACGGGGTGTAAGTACATCGTGGCTTTTAAAGAGGACGGGAGATGACACTGATTGGTTTATTACATGTTGCGCCCAAATACACCAATGATTAGTGGAGCGACTAAGTACACCCTTTTAAACCATGTGTCAAAAGTTGCTACCTGAAAACCTGACATGTCTAATAACAACCACATAGCAATGACTCGGCGACAGTTCAGTCAAATCTGGTCAAAGACCTGGGATAAAAAATTTTAAAAAAGGTGGGGATTTCAAGCGACAGGCAACTCTTATTTTGGGTTCCCTGTGTGTCCTTCTGTTTCAGGAAGATCATTTCTTCCCATTGGGTGTAAATGGATAAGGACATTTCCCATAGTAGCCCTAGTAAACCTGCACACCTCTTGGTTGATGGGTCTAGAAAACAATCATCACAGCGACGTGACTGATCGTTCCCTGATAGATTTCATGAAGTTTATCCAATTTGGCCTCCACAGACTTTTTCTTCCACTGCAGCAAATGTAATAATGTAGATCTTCAAAGGACAAAGATGAAGTCCAACAAGTCCTACTTATCAATCCGGCATATCACAATGTGTCATTTAATGGAAAACCGAATTCAATGGCACTGTTCAGAGTAAGGAATTAATGCATTCAGATATTATTCTGTATCTTTAAAAGGCTACTTAACTTTTTCTGTCATGGCCATCGACCTTCAGAAATGATCTAATGAAATGAGAGTGCTTGGTACAGATTGGGAAATAGAAGGAGAGTGGAAATGTTGATTTCTTTCAGAAATCGTATTACAAATGAACTTGATTTTGAACTAAAGCTGACTCATCACGGTGCTCCATGTCCCTGTTACATCAGTTTTGAGTCCACAATGACTGAAAAAGAAAGCTTATTATGTTCAAATGTGCTAAAAGATTAACATAATAACACAAAAATCCCAATCCAAATCTGAGATCCCTCCCAAAAAGTAATCACCTGTTACCATGGTCGAGACCTATCTTTGATTAAACAATTTCATGCAAAATTGTTGATAACTTTTTCATTGATCCTGCTGACAAATAAACAGACAAACCTACTCAATCACATAACCTCAATCACATAACCTACTTGGATGCCTTCATACTGCACACATTTTCTATTTAAGAACAGTTTCAAATTAAACATTTTCTTATTTATTATTCTTTTTCTTGGTAGGATGACTGGTGTTTTTGCAGGAGTAAAGATTCGATTTAACAACACCGAATCATTTGAGTGTAATTTTCTCGTTTAAAAAAATAAATAATAATACTCACATTCAATCAAAACCTGTTCAAAACCACTTCAAGCCCTATTGCACACTGCTTAACATCCAACTCCAGTATTTGAAAGTGCACAAGCTCAAACTCATCCGTGCTCCCCACACAGGCACTACACTCCCACTCCACTTGAAATATGCATCCGCTCCCTTGCGAAAGAGGGAATATTTTACCACAAGTATTCCCACATCATGAATTATCTCAAGAGATGGGTGAATTTGAAAAGGAGATAAACTTAAAATCCTGCATGTGAGTTTTCAGCAAAAGTTGGGAAACTCGTGAATTGAATTGGAAAATCAAGTCTCACCCTGGAAGCCAATGGCATTATAGATATTAACTGCTGTTCTGTGCACAGCATCTTGGAGCATTGATGTACTGCACCGTAAGAGAGTTATATTTTTTAAATATGAATAAAAAACTTTCAGGAATCATCACAAAAGCTCCCACAATGTCTGGCCCCTTCCCCTCCATCCCTCCACCACCTCACCCCACACTTAGCCTTTTGAGCTCCTGACCCTAAAGTTGAGGAATTGTGCTGACAGCAATAACAACATAACAAAAACACATTACATTATAACTGAACAATAAATACAGCTCCATCGCTTGGGGTTTTGTCAAACACCCCACATACGATAGTCAAGACTTAAGTTCAAACACAGCCAATTACCACAAAAACATCACTAACATTTGGAAGTGCGGGCTTGTGGTGGATATTGTTATCTCCTAATTTTATTATCAGCAGATGATAGGGCTGCGCAATAAATCATATCCTGAAAGAGGTCATTTCATACCCAGATAACGATACACATCGTCACTCATTACTCATACCTTTTCTCAACCTGGTAAATTGGGGCCATGTCTTTGCAGATCTAAGTTAAAGGCAGCCGACGTTCGCAGTGTTTCAGTCATTGTTGTGGGGACCGAGCTGAGGATTACATCGCCAACTGTCTGGCCCATGTATGTTCAGAGGGAGCTCCTCATTCTGACTTGACTGGTCTGAAACCTTCTCCTGCTCAGAATAACCCAGTTCTGTGTCATGTTCACTTTCCTCCATGTTTGCTATTGTTTCCAAATTTTCTGCCTGCATCCGCACCGCGTGGAAAAACACAACAGAATAAATGATAGAGCATGATATATATATATTTTTTTTAAACAGACATTTTTCTATTGTCTCACAATATGTATGATCATATCACACAGCCCAGGCAGATGATATCATATTTTAATTGGGATAAAAACAATTGAGCCTGTTGGTGTGATTTCCTTTTCTCCTCACAACAGAGGACCTGAGTCGCGAGGAGACCGTGCTCTCTCCAAGGTGCTGAACAAAGAGATTGTGATGTTTAACATGTCCATCTTAACCCGTGAAAAACAATTAGCTTACAACATTTACAATTTAAATTGCACACAAACAGAATTATCTCCCAGTTCATTTACATTTTGCAGTCTCTGGACAGAGTACAACCCTTCTGTAATTTGTAAATAAGGTCATCCAGCTCTAGTGGGCATTTATACAGAATGTTAAAATGTTAAAATCTCTGTTTAGGTGTTTTCTGTTTCTGTCATCAACAAGTGAAGTGCCCCTCGTGGCAGCCACCGCAGAGTTCTGTGGTTCACCCCGATGTCGTGACGACTGAGTTGAGCTGAAACCAAACCCAGTGACTGTAGACTGCAAATAGAGTGTAAAGAGTCAAACTTGATCCGGATAGCTTAATGGGCACAGCAGAAACGACACCAGTCCCCACGGGAGTGAACATTCGAGGGGATGCTAATGGCAGTTAGCTCAGCAGCCACCTCTGGAGTGTTGATGAAAGGGAAAATGCATTTTCCTAAAAAATCGTAAACTTACTTGTCTCCACCACAGAGAAAACCGGGCCGTAACCAGCATGTCTGATGCTCTTTGGTAAATTATGATCAGGGATGTCAACGCAACAGATCGAATGAGTGGCTGTTTCCAGTTTTTTGTTTTTTTTCTTTTCATAGGATAGTTAAAAAGGTTATAAATTTACATTTATGCAAAACTACACACTGTTAGAGCTTTGGTGTTGTAGAGGTACTGACTATGAGCCAAAACATCCCTGGTTCAGACCTGGTCTTTTGTTTCAAATCATTACCAATCACTATCTTTAAGTCTCTCCTTTTTTTCCTGTTTTTTTTTTCCTGTTGTGAAATGCGTAAAAGATTCAAGCATCAACTTGTAGTTTGGAGCCTATTGAAAAACCAGACTACACAATCTCCACTCGAACAGCCGACAAGCTACCGTGAACTGTAACAAGGTATCCCAGCTACACACACCATAAAATATTTTTTAAAAAGGGGGATTATTGCTCCAGACAAACCTCCTTGCCCCCCGTTCACTGACATCAACATGGCTACACCAAACCCAAATGCTAAACAAAATGCTTAAGTGTGTGGAGGCAAATCGTTTATCAGAGGTGAAGCCTTGAACAGCAAAACATTGACTGAGGAAGACAGGAAGACAGGAAGGACATTCAGCGGTACTGATGATCAGCATATTTCAGGAAGTGGCTGCGGGGGACACAAGATGAGGGAGTGATCGATGTAGTACATCACCTTGGTAAGGAGGTACTAGGTGGCAATTCAGGAGGGAAATAAGAGAGAGATTTACTGTAGAGAGAAATAAAAATGTATGGACATTAGGGATTTCATTCATCTGATTATCTCTACGCTGTTCACACACATGATACACAATAGATATTTGCCTTCTTGCGTCTTCATTTTGTATGTAACTTTTGATAATAGTAGCTATAAATTCTGTAGTGTACAATTTCTTATATTGATTCCTATTTTCCTATGTTCCTTTTTTTCAATTTGCATTGAACACCCAGTTCGACAACAAGCTTTAACTCCCAGCAGAGCTAAAAACCAAATCACAGGGCAGCATCATACGTATCAAATCATATTCATAGAACAAACTGTTGTGGGTGTTATATTCCAAACCTTGGGACGGATCAGCAGCGTGTCAAGAGGCATCTGGATGCTCTACTGACCTTCTGATACTAATTAAGGATTTCTGTCAGCGACAGGCTTTTTACACAGACGACGCCTTCAACATTTTTTGTCCATTCTACGATACACATTATTTAAATATAAGAGGGATATGTCTGTAGCCTTTTATCCTCTCTATAACCAAACCAACAAAGACCGATCACCATTAATCTGGACTTAATACCTGACACATGAGGAGAGTAAATACACCATAAGGTTAAATCATCATGTGCAGATAATAGTTTACACTCTTCAACTCCATGAGCCCCTAAAATATGTATTTTTTTTTTCCTTGTTTCAGTTTTGATATATACCATGCAGAGTTGTTAGTTGGTTATCTGGGTTAATATGTGCCTGCAAGACTTCCTGAAGACCCTGATTGCAATCTATTTCAAACCAAAGGTAAAAGAAGGGGGAGAAAAAAAATTGTGATGGCAGTGGATTACTGTATGTAATTGGGACCACTTTTTGAAAATGACAATGTGTTACTTGCACATTACTTACTCAAAAAAGTCACACCAGCCTCTTAACTGTAATTCCTGTCTCGTTCTCAAATTGACAGACACTGATTCGATTAAGCACGCTGACAACATCACCTTCTTGACACAGCTTGACACAAGCCTTCTCAGCTCTCCCATGTGTTACTGCTGATCACCCGGTTGAAAACTCATTTAAGACCATTTAGTAGTGATTTAGGCATTTTTCCCCATCATCTCTGAGGTTGCCGCGCCACCCTGTTTTACACCTGCTTATCCTTTGTGTGTGCATTGACAGATTGCCTTGTCAGGTGGTTTGCTGATGTGGGCAGCCTGATCCATACCTGAGCACAACTTACTTGTTATGGTGATTATTTTATGTGATGTGAAGTCAAAAATAATCAGAATATAGTTTCTCATCAAAGCATCAATCCTATATTCCATTCCATTCCCAATCATATTCTGACAGCAGAGAGAGAAACCTTCTGACAGAAACTGACACGGGTTTGATTTACTGCAGCGTTACATATATCTATTGAGGTTTTATTTGTAAGGCTGTACCGCAATTTTCATCAGGCCCGTAACTATAATGCAACTGGAGCTCTGACACATCCATTTGACTGGAAGGCTGGAGTCCGTCCACACAAATCGGCAGTTTTCAGCGAGATACGATATTCCATCCTCAAAAACTCTCAAGGATTAATACATTGCAAAAGGAGAAAAGATCGTTTCTAACTCACTTTTCAAGACGATCAGATTCAAGCAATGAAAGAAAGAGAGAGAATTTTCAAAAGGGTTTATGAGTCAGAAAATTGAGCGAGCCTGCAGTGTGAGGAACAATGCTCGACGACTGAAAATGTCTTTTTCCTTTTAGAAAATTCACTTTTATAGTTGCTTTTATCTAAAGGGCTTCATCCACTTTATTTTTTCTTAGCATTTTGCCTTAGTTTATTGTGTTTTTTCCACACTTATTGCTTTCTTTTTCTTTTGTTTTAGTTGCATTTCATGTTGTGAAGCACCAAAGCTTGTCAGGAAAATCTCCTTTATCATACATGTGTCATTGTTCCGTTGAAAGGCGTTATCTCTTATATTTGGCTTGTGCATCAGTTGTGTTGCGCTTTTCATACTGTACCTATGATAACATGCGCCCCCAGTCTGGCCATGTGGCGGACTACCTCAAAGCCGATTCCCTTGCCGCCTCCTGTCACTATGGCAACCTTGCCATCTTGTCTGGGCATCACTGGCAAGAGGTAGAAGAGAACACAGATAAGGAGAATGTAATGATAAGGAAGCTGCTTCAAGACGGCTATTTCAAGTCAAGACATGAGAATCCTTGTAGTTTTTGGATTTTATTAAGGTTTTTTAATTCCTGCGGTACTCTCTCTCTCTATATATAACACGACATCCCTTAGCTTTCTTAACAAATTTCATATATCAATTTTACTGAGCGGTTGCCAAAGTGTTATTAAATTACAGGATATAATAATTCCCTGGAAGCTTCTGGCAAAATAAGAAATAAGGACACTCCGTGTACACATAGCTTGGTGAAGTGTATGGATTGTTTACGGCTGACAAACAGGAAGTGACGTTCGAGAACAACCCTGTCACACACCTGAGCCAGATTACTGTACATTCGTGGATCAAAGTTCACACACAGGTCAAATGCTTCGACAGGGGCCGGTTATATGCATGTAATGACATTATATGTAGTGGGTTTTTGCATGTGTACCTACTTAAATTTACATTAATACTTGTTGATAGTGTCACTAGCTCGTGTTCACTGACCTGTTGTCCGCGTCACGCTGTCGCAGCTGTCAGAACCGCGTTAGAGAAAGTGGACATTTAAGCCCGAGTCGCTCGGCGACAGACGCAAACTCTTTCGAGAATACCATTTAAAGTTAAATCATTCACTGTTAAGCATTTGTGACGATTTCGGCTCGTACGAGACGCCTCGCGGCACTTTCTTTGACTCGTGCCTCGACTCTTTCTCTCTCCCTCGAACTAGCAGACATTGCTAGCGCCGTACGGCGCAGCACCGCGGGGACGCGGCGAGCGCATTCAAAAGGCAAATGGCTCCTGAATGTGCGTATCAACGTCGGGTCGTGTAACTACGACGTTAGCCGCGTTCAGTCCTCGCGCAGCTAACTTGATTGGGACGCAGACCGTGCGACACATCGGTGCACGTACACGTACAGATACACGCACACGTGCCGTAATGCGTCAGAAACGTATCGGGAGGGTTTACACCGACCTGGCAACCTGAAAGGTCTGGTGAACAGCTGGACCAGCAGCACCTTCAAACCGAGCAGGTAGAGCTGCGCAGCTGTCAGGAGGTTCGACCATCGGTGCGACCGGGCAGCAGACATCTCCGACAGGACGTGTGACGTGCACGCCAGAGAGTCCGTCTACAAGGCACGGGTCCGTGCGTGGGACCCGTTCCAATACAAAGTCCTCCACCCACCTCGCCCCCTTCCTTGTGCTGCCTTTCAGTCTGAAGCCCACTCTGTCCCTGAAGCCCAATTTAAACGCCCAAAAACTTGGGCTTCTCTTACTGAATTGACCAATTTGTTGACCTTAAAAAGTCACTTGGCTGTCCTTGGTTGAATCGCCGTGTGATGGAGGGGACCCGTCAAGCTGCTGCTTGGCTGCTTGATGTGCCATATTATCCTCCTCTGTAGATCCGGCATATTGCTCCCTTCAGCTCACTGACTATCTCATTAACTGCTGCCAGAGAGGTCACACACACGCGACGGAAGCAACAGAGGGATGACACACGAGTGTGATCCATAATTTCCCAGGGTGGGCTTCAAAAGCATGTTACTGGAGCAGCGCGGCTCCATGTCTGATGCCGCTCTTTCTTGGAGGAAGTGAGTTCTGGTTGACTGCTGGATGGTTAGGTTTTCCTCTGGGATCACTTGAGTCCATCACACCAGTGTACTCCAATTAGATGGTCAGTCATGCCGCTGTGATAATAAGTAAAAAAGGGGCCCCAGCTGCGGAAGTCCTGATTTTTTTCTGCGGCCCAAATTCTCTGATTTAATGAGCACAAAGCGTTCCCTCAACAAATCTGCACAGAAAGAGAAAATGCTGGGTTTCAGTGACGAGCCATGATATAAAACAATAAGATGTAACTCAAAGTACGTTGCACAAACTGCAAAATGCATGTATTTTATCTACATTTTACAGATAAAAATGTGCATGTGCAGCATGCATCATTTTACCTTCGGTAACAAAGTGTTATCATTCTCTCTTTTCAGTACTGACACCTAATGTCACACATCATGACTTCCAGTCTCCCAATGCACCCTGTAGATACTGGACATCTTCTACCATTTTGCTGGGCTGAAAGGATCAAGATTTATTATCATTTTATAATCATCATCTTAGGTTTATCCAATTTTCCGCAGATGAGTTTGTCACCTCAGTCTCTTGATGCTTTTGGAGAACAGTTCAACTTGGATGCTTTAGTGTTTGAGTGATAGAATCTTGAGAAAATGGTAAAAACACTTGACTCAGGCACCAAATACCACAGAAAATGATGGAAATGTTTAATTTCTGATAAAATGCCAGATGAAATTAGCCGAATTATTGCCACAGTGTGGATTACCGATGATTGTGTCGCTGTTGTAGTTCAGTTTTTTCACCTTGGATGAATTTTTATTTCCACCAGCTGGAAATACCATGAAAGGATCCTGCTGTACTGTATGTTTTCCAAGTCATCTTCCACATGGTGTGATTTTGCAACATGGAGGTGACTAATGGCAATCGCTTATTTAGTTCAAATGGTAAGACCAGCTTGAAAGTGGAAATTGATTAAAGGTAACCACAGAATCTATGTGTCGCATGTGGAGATGCATTCTAATGCCATGTTTGAACACATGTACTTAGAGCTGTCCACTGTGATCAGATCACTCCAGACACATGTTAATGCCAGGTATGAACACGACCTCTGTCAGCTTGTCTTTTTCATACAGACTGGTGTGTACAGTATTGTACATGTAGCTCCACCCTTTACAGTAATGTAGGATGCCATTCATTTCACACTTTAAGATATAGAATGATTCTGAACAATTCAGATTCTACGCTTACTTAGTCATGGTAGTACAATTCTGAGGTACTTGAACTTTACTTAGTTCATATAGTTTTGGCGCATTTAGCTGCTGATTACTTTACATTATTCAATGTAATGGAGAGTTTTTACATTGTTATAATGGTACTTTCACTTCAGTAATGGATCTGAGTACTTCCAGCATTAGTATTTACTGAAAGGTTGAAACAGAAAAACCAAGAAGATACAATCCAATGCTGAATGAGTGGCTTCAAAAAGGAGACAAAACCAGAACATCATTACAGTGGAAAAAAATAATTAAGCTCTAAACGCCATGAATTTGAACAGCAGTGATGGACTGTGTTTGGTTAATAGGATATAAGGAGCCATCTGTATTGTCCCTGGCACTTTAAGTTAGCCAGCCAAATCCCACACGACCTTCCTTTCAACAAATTACAATCATTTCTGTTAAAGATGGGTCTGGAGCGTTCACAAAGGCTTCTCCCTTTTTCTTCTTGGCAGCGAAATCATTAGCATTAGTTTGTGTCTTTCTCACTATCCAATACTTAAGGTCAAGCTGAACCGGCAGTGCTGACAAGCAGTTGGCCCCAGTTATTAAGTCTGCTTAGAAGGCAGTGAAATGAGCAGTAACTGTGTCATCACCACAGCACCGATGGAGGCTGAGCTGTGGGAGGCTCTGTGTGTATTTGAATGTGCGCCTGTTGCTGTTATTGTGAGCCGAGAGGACGCGCACACGCCCGTGTGTGTGTGTGTGTTTGTGTGTGTTTCTTCTGCCGCAGCCTGAGAGGTTGGGGGGTCAGCGAGGCGAGCAGGCCTGATATTGTTTAAAGGAAATCGCATCTCACGGATGACTGTGGCATGATTATTTGGGATGATGGAACATCACGGAGACAGTCGTCTACACACAGCCACACACACAAAAATGAAGACATATGTACAACACACACAAACACACACACACACAGGAGACATAAAGGGAACAGGACATGACAACAGGGTGTGTGATGTAAATAACATGTGAACAGCATCGAAATAGCTCCAACCAACAGTCACCTTATATGACAACCACTGGCTGGCTGCAGAGCCCAACTTGTCTTATTTTGTAAATCCAGGCTGACGACAACTCTTCAGGATTTGACTGTGCCTGCATGCATTTGTGTGTGTGTGTGTGCGCGTGTGTACTGCCAGTTAAAATATAATCTTTACTTCACATATATTCCCGGTGAGAAGTGAAGGATGATTTGGGATATTTTTTTTAGCAGAAAATGGCACTAACCATTTTCAAACAGGAATGTTTGGATTCGCTGTCCCTCAACACTGTACCCCCTTTTGTTTTTGTTACTGATCAGCTGCCACGTGGGGGAGATGGCAGGTGAAGTGTGACATTGTGAAGAAAAGGGAAATTTCTGTTTGTGTCATGGTCAATTTGGGCTCCAGGGTGCTAAAGCTTGTGTGAAGTGATGTTGTCTTTTTCTCTGCGTCTGAACTTCCTCTCGCAGAGCTTTTCCTCAGACGCCCCCTCCGTCTGAAAGGCAGACAATCAAGTATGGACTCAGAGTTCAGAGACAGAGCTGTCGGCTACACGGTGTCCATACCATAGTGAGACGGCGCATGTGTATGTAGGGGAGAGAAATCCATGGGGAATGCTTTATTTTGCAACCTGAATGGCAAAATTCAGCGTGCACCTATGTTTGAGCGTGTCTAGTTTGTGATAATAGCATCGGCATGAGGAAGACAACCCCTTTTTTTGAATCCATAGAAGAACCACAGTGTTAGAATGACATGTTGTGGTGTTGAGGGGAGCTGAGTGGTGGAATTATTTCTAAGCCCAGCGCTGCAACTTTCTGTAACACCACAAATTGTCATTTTTACATCTCTGCACAGATTAAACAGAAAGGATACAACGTTAAAATGAGTTGCCGGTAGTCTGCTTAATCTAGTTCTACAATCGTTTGACGGGACAAGGCCAGAAATTTCCCCGTCCTGTTCACGTCCCCTCAGCTATAAACCAGGGCGTTTCACAGTCTGACAACGAAGACGATTGACAAAGGGTGTCAGTGTTCCAGGAATATAAGAAGAGGTCCAGTTAGTGTAATTTGGGAGGCGTAAAAAAAAATTACAATATTTCCATAGAGTCACTTACAGTAACTGTGGGCTACAACATGAGCCCTGTTATTTTTAGCCTATATTTTTGTTACATCTGGCACGCAGTATCAAAGTACGCAGAATTAGCTGTTGTGGAAACCTATGAATTTAAAGACAACAATTACTAAATAAAGTTAAATACATGATGATTCTCAGAGAAAACAAGGACTGTAGTTTTTGGCATGATTTCTAGAACCTATAAGCAGATTAACGGACATTTATTTGCGATGGATATATCATTAGCTACTGTAAATCACACCGGATTTTTAAAAATACTGTGACTCAGTTGCGCTCGGCTTATCTCACTGAGCCTCCCCTTCACGCCTCCCTAGGGAAGCATACCTCAAAGTTGAAATATCCAATCCGCTGAGATAAACTTAAGCTTCTGGCTTCACCTTAATCTCACTTTCAACAAGAGAGCAAAGGGAAAGTGTCTTTCCCAAAAATTTCAAACCATTCATCTCTGCACATTCTTCTGTATGATTTTGTCTGGAGTAAAATTTAACGGAAGAACTTTCATTGCTGCATTTTTGTACTCAGTGCTTTCTCTGCCAGTATTATATACAGTGTCAGTACATCGTACCCAGCCCAGCTCTCTATGAAGACAGGGGGTAAAAAAACAAACACTAACACTTAGATTGCCAGTGAAAAGAAGAAAGAAGAAACTCAGAAGAGGCAATTCTCACAGCGAGATTTCTCCTCCCGGTGCACTATGGCCAAGGGTGGGAAAAGGCAGTTGACTGTACATGGACAGATTTAGTAATTATTGTGTCGCCTCAGCTGCAGCCGCCACAGGCCTTCCGTGGGGAGCGGAGCCAAAGGCCAGCTTGTAAACATGAAAGTGAAACCAGAGATTTTGCATGTGTTTGCAGTGGGCGACTACACACATCCTATGTCAACAATCCTGGATTAACATCTGGCCCGAGACTTTTTTTTTACCCCCTTTTTTCAATTTAAAAAAAAAAAAGAAGAAGAAAAAAAAAAGTCAAGAAGGCCCCAAAAGTGCCTTCGTAAGAAATAGATTTGCATTTGTTATGTGCATGGTGGGTACTTTTTTTTAATATCCAGTGAGTTACTCTGTGTAAGATTACTGTGAGTTTCACACAGCTTTGGACAACTCATCAGTTTTAACTTCCATCGACATGCCTATTTCAACACCACATTCCTTTAGCTGTATTCTGTCTATGCCTCCAATCTTCAGCCCCCCACCGCAAAAAATGACGGCAACTCTAGAAATGTCCATCATCCCCAAGACTTTCCAACAAAATCAAGCTCCGAATTAAAAACAAAATTGAGGCAAGGAATAGACCATGCAGGTGCAAAATTATACTTATATGTTGCAACATCATATTAATAATATATACTTCCAACATCTATCTGATCAGGCTCAATGGACTTTCAGTGGATGCATTTCAGATAAAAAATATGAGCTATTATTCTTGAGTTCCGACGATGCATATGTATGCCCCTGTGTGTGTGAGAGAGAGTTTATTTCTATTTGTAGCTGCTGGAAACTGCTGCAGTTTTTTTCCCCCCCAGTTGTTTTTCACATGTCTTTTGATGCACAGAATGCACATGAGATGTTATTTTTATGCACGCAAGTTGTATTCATTAGTTTTGCGAGGATAAAAAAATTCTGCGGACATGTCTGTGTTTGTGTGCGCGCACTTATGTTCATCAAATGCATCCCAACGCTGTCTTCAGGGAGTGGTCTCCTCTCCATTAGCAGATATAGAATAAGGAGCAGTGGGAGGGGTGGATTCTTGCACCAATTAAGAGTGTCGTTAACGCCGTTCAACACACACACACACACACACACACATGCAGGCACAAAGAGACAAGCATACACACAGTATTTAACACATTTAATTTAACAGTCTGAGTCTGTGTGGGCCTCTGTTTCTGTCGAGACAGGACTGTGAGACTCTTTCTTCTCTTGCTCTATCACTGCTGGGCTGTATGAACACAGAGCTAGTGGTGTATTTGGGGGGGGGGGGGGGGGGGGGGGCTTCACCTCTTGCATTTAACCCAACAGCACAGATTCCTCAGCTCCGTCCTGGATGTCCAAGTGTCCTCCATCAGACACACAGGCACTTGCACGTTTTGTTTCTGTGCGTGATTGTGTTAAAAATATAAATCCTATCGGATGTCACTCATCTGAATGTGATTCTGCCTCTGATTATTTCTGGCATGATAGCAAGATTGTGACGGCGTTTAATTTAAAGTACCGAGTCTCCAACATTACAGCCTTTGTTCACCTCAAGCTACAAAGGATGAGGGTTGGACCATAGGTTACAATCGAGATGTTCAGTAAAATGTTGATATTTAAACGTTCCAAGTTATTTCTAAAACAATGCAGGCTACATTAGAGTTTCGTTCTGGTGAGGAGGGGGAGAGCCTCTGAACCAGCACCAGACCACCATGGGACAATCAAAGCCTCTTTTCAAACCCAGGTTATTTAGGGAGGAAAATATATCTGAATGGAGGATGATTAAAATATCTCATTTTAATTAATGCCGGTTAAGGTTTTTCCCATAGGAAGATGATAAATATAAAATCAAACCACCCATCTGTTTTATGGGAAGAAGGACATGATACAGACAGGACCAGACCTGATGCTTGACAAAGAGAACAGCAAACTAATGTATCCGCCTTGCTCCAGATTCAAGGCCTCAGTTGTTCCAAGTTTTCCGATATTGATTGAACTGTCCACCTGGCCATAGGGAAGCCCGATGTGCTTCATGTCTACCGTGGTGTTTCTGTCTCAGTCTGCGCTGAAATGCCAATAGCGTACGTTGTTGGGGCTGGAGGGAGTCTATTACGCTGACTGTATCACATCTATGTCCATCGGGGGACACACACTGGGGAATGTAGCCTCAGATAGGAAGGGAGAGGGAGAGAGGGAGGGAGGCTCGCACGCATATGCTGGGGAAAGTGTGTGTGTGTGTGTGTGTGTGTGTGTGTGTCTCTGTGTGTGTTGAAGCTCGGACACAGCAGACACGTGTCACCTCAGCTCCAGTGCCGTCAAGCTAAACTGACATAAACAGCCCCAGGCGGCCCTATCAGAGATGGACTTTACATAACGGCTGAGTCACTCACGATCTATTTTTATGGCTTTGAGGTGTGTGTGTGTGTGTGTGTGTGTGTGTGTGTGTGTTGCAGTGCTTGCATCTTTCTGAGAAACAATTTGAGTTTTAGATCTTCAGAATGAGGACATATTTGTGATATCAGGTCATCCTGACCAAGCCTCTCTGCTCCTCAGGTTCTGTTTGAAGACTACGACTTTGTTTGTCAGGTTAAGAGAAGAATGAAGGTTATAGGTAAAGGGAGGCTAGAGATATAGTGCTTTATATCTCTGCCAAGGAGGTTATCTTTTCACCCTGTAAGTCTGTTGATTAGTTTATTAATCAACGGGGTTACGAAAAACAACTGAACAGATTTCCACAAATCTTGGTGGAAGGATGGAGCATGGGTAAAGAAAGTGTGTTTTGATCCGGACAACGGGACAGAGCCAGGATTTTTTTTACTTTTCCTTTAACATTGCGAGATGGGGCATTTCTTTTTTAACATTTTCACCAATTTCAAAAGGGAATAATGCATGGATCTTGATGAAAACAAATCAGGCTTATTTGGGGAATGAATATCTATGAGTGTGTGCAATGTGGTGTGGCTCCTTTGAATATAAGGGGGCTGTTGGGCCTTGGCGGAGGTATGCGCTCTACTGCGTGTCATTCTAGTTTAACTTTAGGTTGCCTGTACGAGAGAGAAGAGTAGAGAGGCGATAGGGAGGGAGAGCAGAGGGATAAGGGCGGTGACTGGCAACAGGACACCCCAGGCCTGTAGTGCTGATGGTAGTGAATGAGTTAGGGCAAAAAAGAAAAAAAAACTCAAACTCAAAATTATTAATCATTGATAGAATCTCAATCTGCGTCTTGATCTGCATCAGAATATACACAGTGATTTCTCTGTTCCAATGAGTGCAGGTTTATCATGTCAAAAAAGGGCAAACAAAAACATAACCTCAACTAAGTTTCGTTACAAAAGGGAGATTAAAATATGAGAATCCATCCATTCATTCCATTAGATGTACTGTTTTTCTTTTGAGGGCCGTGGGGGGTTGGAGCCACTCCCAGCTGACAATGAGCAAGAGATATTTTTTTAAATATTATTTTGAACATCTCAATTTAAAATGTATATTCCAGAGTGTATCAAAGCAAAACCAAATGTTCAATCAAAACATACTTTATTTTCAGTGTGAGTGTGAACTACAGCAATATGAATTGATAATACTGACCCCATAGAAGAACAACATTTTCCCCAGATGTCAATACATTTTTATTTTAGTGGTTAGAAGCATATCAGTACCACTTTTACAACCGTTTATGAAGGATTTATAAGCCGTAATTAATGGATTCATTAATAGTTAATAAATAATTTAACCAGGTTACAGATGGATGTTGGTGTACTGCAGCCTTTTTTTCCAGAGGATAAGTGGTCAAATTGCAGACCACAGCCTGAAGAGGTTTTTCCTAATGAATTTAAGAGCTAAAAGTCAAGCTAAATGTCATGCTGGAAGAGGACTTTCGATTAACTGGCAACCCCAAATGTCTCACAACGTCATTCGAAAAAAACAAGCGAGAGGGTCATCGAATACCATCTTTAACGGAGTAAAATATTAGAGTGTTTTTGATTTTGTGTGTTGTTGCCCATGGATACCATAAACACGAGTTTACAAAGGCTCTGTTCAGATTGCAGGCAAATCAGATTTGTTTCCTCGAATCAGATCTTTAGGACAGGCTGTCTGCACTGCTAATGGCAAGTGAACGGACTGGATTTGTGTTACCAACCTATCTGCATGCTTTGCTGTAGTGGTGACATAGGCGTATGCGTAGCTTCTGTCACTCAAAAGGACACCAAACCAACTCCAATTGTGGTTTGAAACACATTTGCAAAAGTCGCATTTCATGCGTTTTTTCCTCTGTCCAGGCTTTTAAAAAATGGATGTAGTATAGTTTATGTCCGTCTGTGGTAAAAGCAAATGTACGTCTTTGTGAAATTGAAAATTTGAAAATCAAATAATCAAAACCAAAGACAGTTTTGTCTAATATCCTATAGGGCCCATATATTTGAAAAATGGACTGTAATTAGCATGATTCACGGCTATACACAAAATAACACAGGCAATGGAAAAACACTGTAACACAAAGCTGTAACACAGACACTCTCCTGCACATGCTCTTGTTGTCTCGGACTTGTTGAAGTTGTGGGCCTGGGGATGAGGCCAAGTCAGGCAGGGGGAGCGAGCTGCTGGTGGCAGACACTAACCTTGAGACAGCTGCAGGCTAACTTTGGCTGGAGTCTCAATAACGACTTTTGCCGCTGGTAGCGTCACCATTGTCTCCATCATCTACCTTGGTGCCTGCAGCCGCGGAGGCTGTGTTGCCGCAGGCACTCGACCCTGGGCTCCGCAACCAATCCAACAATTGGCAAACACTAAAATGCAGTTATCCAGAAGCAGCTGCGTCCGGCTACATCACACGTCAGACGTGCGCAATTTGAATTGCAGTTTTACTGAGTGCACTGCATGATGGTCAGTCATGATGAAATGTACGACACAATCATTATTCAGTTTATTCAAGTTTAAGAGTCTCTCTCAATACATCCAGGGTGTATCCTTGTAAAAAAAAGAAAAGCTGAGTACCTTTTAAGGAGAAGCAGCTACTGGAAGTGTTATAAATATTTCAACATTGGTTAATTTTTTTGGGGGGGAAATATCTTTTAAATAATTTAAGAAAAACAAGCCATGTTCAATTCCTTGTACCAGAGAGTATCCAGTCCTTCTCAAGAGTCCTTCAACAAAGCACTGACCATCCAGGATCCCTGTCCTTTAGCTGACCCTAATTTCTTACCTTTAAGCAAGAAAAGAGCTTTAATAGAAGAGAGTAGATGTAGAAAAAGTGCAACTTTTATCAGTGTTGCAAGTTAGACATTAAATCACTGAAGTTAATAATTTGAGTGTTTCGCTCTATTACGGTGTGAAGCTGTGTCTAATAAATCAAACCGAGGACAATAGATTCATCAGGCATGTATATTAATATTTTATTTTATTTTTCTAAGTTGTATGTTGCTATTATTATAAAATGTATGAATTATTCACCGTGTTTGCCGAAACAATATTATCTTATTTTGTCAGCTCTTGATGCTGCTTCTGGTTTCCACTCTGTGACATTAAACGCCACAAACCAGCAAAGGAATATCAATTCTGACCTTTACAGTTACATTTATAGTTATAGATAATGGGAAACATATCTGATCGCTTCTACATTTATGTAGGCAGTACTATCCAGGACTTACGAATACACCAGCTATGGTGGTCAATCTCCATTACAAATGATTTGTGAGCATAAACACACTCGGTCACACACAATTTGCCATATACAGTATTTGTACCTTTTGAGGTCAGAATAAGTGAACACATCTCCTTTCAACTGCAGCCAGCTTCAATAATTCATTTCTTTCCCTATATTTTATGACTTCGGTCTTAATTGAACTGAATTTATCAAAGAGTATTCACATCCCAGCTTTCTGAACGCAGGCAGACGTCGACATGTAGTTTTACACTTTTGTTTTCATGGACTAAATTACCCTTTATCACACACATGAGTTACGGCCGTAAAGATTAAGGTAAAATCAATCCAGTGTCATTCTGACACAGTGTTCAATATGGGAAGTGTTGTTTGATTAACTATTTAGGTCACGCATGCTGCGTAAAACCTCGCCGTTGGTACAATGTGATATTAGGGTTTGAAGGAAAACATTTTTAATAAACTTGAGTGAATTCCAGCCATGCTTTCTCTCTCTCTCTCTCTCTCTCTCTCTCTCTCTCTCTCTCTGTCTCTCTCTCTCTCTCTCTCTCTCTGTCTCTCTCTCTCTCTCTCTCTCTCTCTCTCTCTCTCTCTCTCTCTCTCTCTCTCTCTCTCACACACACACATACACACACACACCTGTCTCCCATGCTGAGCCTTCCCTGCTCCACATTTTTTTTCTCATCTGTCATTCTGGAGCATGTCAGTGTTTAACCCCTCCCACGCACACACACACACACACACACACACACACGGACGTGCGCGTGCGCACACAAACACACACACACAGACACACACAGACACACACACACACACACACACACACACACACACACACACACACACACACACACACACACACACAGCCTTTCTTTTTTAAACACAGACGGTCAGTGAAACACTGCTTTCCCCCCCTTCTTTCCACCTTAACACACACAGACAATCCAGGGCACTGGTTTAAACAGACAGACACCCACTGTAAGAGAAGGATCCCTTTTCATGCCATTACCGGGGCTGATGAAGTTAGAACAGTCATTCACGGCCTTGTGTGTGTGTGTGTGTGTGTGTGTGTGTGTGTGTGTGTGTGTGTGTGTGTGTGTGTGTGTGTGTGTGTGTGTGTGTGTGTGTGTGTGTGTGTGTGTGTGTGTGTGTGTGTGTGTGTGTGTGTGTGTGTGTGTGTGTGTGTGTGTGTGTGTGCATAAGTGTGTCTCTGTGTGTTAAGAAGTGACAGAGGTCGGTTGTATATCTACTCATGGCTGACAGGAATCATTTTGTAGTGCGGTCAATGAGGACATCTGCCATCCCACCGGACTGTCTCCTTTTCTCTGCAGGAGAGTGCACACAACAGTTTACGAGGCTTCAGGGTTTTCTTCTACGTGGCTTGCATCCCGCATTCAGGCTGCTTGTGGATTTTTAAATACTACACTGTTGCACCTGCAGCTCTAAATAAGAAGGTTTTACATTATTTTAAGGCTTAAACTTTGATGACCTATGGGAGATGCTTGGTTATTTAAATCCCCTATGGGAGTTGTTTATGGAGTGATACATAAAATCAAAAGGTGCAGTGTGAGCTGCTGTTGGTGATTGTCATTAAGCAGCTCGCAATCAGGTATAATTCCATTGTATGCCATCCCCACGTACCGTGATGACATATTTTTGTTGTTAAGATTCGCAGAAAGAAATGAGAAAGAAATGAAAGTAAAAAGTAACTGGGGGTTGGTGTGCATTCCTCCTCTCTACGTTCCTGCTCAAATGTCTTAAAAAGCCTCAACAAAGCAACTTGTCCTTGGTGTGTCCTTCACATTCTCTGCTCGAAAATGTGCACAGTTTGTTTATTTTCCTGGTCTGGGTTTGCTGAAGATGATAACAAATTACTTTGGATCCATGAAAATAGAATATGTCATATGTTTGATATTTTTAT
Source organism: Scophthalmus maximus (assembly GCF_022379125.1). Classification (NCBI taxonomy): domain Eukaryota; kingdom Metazoa; phylum Chordata; class Actinopteri; order Pleuronectiformes; family Scophthalmidae; genus Scophthalmus; species Scophthalmus maximus. The sequence goes on along the minus strand of NC_061528.1, from coordinate 13,598,450 downwards.
GGGCCATGTGACACAATTCGGGCACTGTGGGCCAACCTGTCTGATATATTGAGAGGTCCTTCATTAAGAAAGGCCAGTGTGCTCTCTATCGCTCTCACTTTGTGTGTGTGTGTGTGTGTCAGTAGGCTAGATATGAGCCAATTCCTAAACTAAGATTGGACACAGCATGTTGCAACACGCTGCAGAATGTCAAGGGGAATATAAATGCGCTATGCGTAAAAGCATTAGCGGGGTGTTCATGATAAGGAGTCAAAAACATGGCACGAAACAGATTAGGAATAAGACGCACAGGAGCCAAATGGAGATAATCCTGTTATCTCGTTGGATGTAAAAATGTGGAAGTATCTACAGAGACCAAGATGAACTGAACATGAACTAACGCTGCGGATATACGGGAGGATGAGGGGAAGGAGGATTGGGGGGAAACAAAACTAAATTGGCAAACACTGTTGTTCTTGACCTTACGGGACACCCACGCCGTTTACCGCAATGTGACCGTATATAGCCTACAATTAATTGAGAGCGCACACGCGCGCCCACGCCGTCCTCCCGTTTGACTTATGTCCTGGTGACATTGTTTCACCTTAAGCGTGTCCCCCCTCTGAATTAACACTGGGTGTGTATTACATAAGGCAGTATTGATAGAGGATCCCTGTCAATTTGGACACAAATTCATTTTCGCTCTGCTCTGAGGGTTCAGGATGCCGGGATCCCGGCGGAGACGCACGCCGGTCCTCACCTTCTAACCAGAGCGCATTTTGCATTACGCACGATGGGAATGCGCGCGTGTAGGCATATGCACAAACACATGCACACGCACACGCACACACACCTACACACACCTACACACACACACACACACACACACACACATGAAAACACACACACACACACACACACACACACACACACACACACAGACAGACAGACAGAGAGAGCCAGAGAAACCCTACAGGAACACGTAAACACAACGAGAAAGACGAGACAAGAAGCAGACACGCTGACTTACAGGATGACCCTGGGCTCTGCCGGCTCCTCTGCGCGCCCCATTGCGAAACTCCCGTTCAGACGGAATCCTCAAATTCCGTGGTCGCAGTCCACGTCTCTGCAGATGTACCAGAGGATCACATAGAGAATGAGGAGTATGGCGAAGATGAAGAGCGCTACTAGGATGGCCTTTGTCACCGGAGAGATGAGCGACTGCATGTCAGGAGCAGAGCCGGGCAGAGCGGCGTGGGGCTCCGCTGTCCGTCCGTCCTCAGTCTGCTGTCTCTCTCGCTCTCCTCCTCTCCTCCTCTCCTCCGCTCCGGTGGCAACTGTTGAGGACTGAGCCCGGGGCTTTGTCGCGCGCGAACTCACACATTTAGACCCCGACGCACATGCACACGCACTCCATGCCGCGAATATACACCGGCGATCCAAGCGCGCGACGCGTGGGGGCTTCCCCTGCTAGAAGCGGCGCCAGAGTGCACTGTCGGTCCACAGGTCCTCTCCGCCCGACTCCCTGTCGCACACCAGACAGAGACAGAGACACGAAAGAAGGCAAGCAGTGACAAGCACTCGTTCGCTGAAAGAAGGCTGCACTATACAAACGCGATGAAATTCAGCAGGAGGAGGTTTAGATTGAATCCAGCAGGGACGTCTCTCTTGAAGGCAGAGAGGAGAAGTCCTAAATTGCGCGCCGAGCTGCACTTGTCGGGATACAGGTTGATTAGTATTCCTCACGTGTGTGTGTGTGTGTGTGTGTGTATGTGTGTGTGTGTGTGTGTGTGTGTGGGAGAGAGAGAGAGAGAGGGGGGGGTATCATTTTATCACGACTCTTGACGGGATGTTCTGTGGTAAACCTGTCAGTTGAATGAATGGTCACTTGAGCAGTTTCCACTTGATGCATACGCTGTAGATATGCCACACTTCTGTTATCATACACTATTCCTCGTGTATAAGGTTCGTGTATTATTGACGCGCCTTTTCCAAAAGAAGTATATTCTCAAATATAATCCCATAATAAAGGGCGGATGAATGGAAAACGCTTCTCAAGTCACAGTAATTCTGCAGCTATCAATGAAATATCACACGGTCGATTGGATTCGTGGTTGAAATGAGTCATTGTGTGCAATTTTTGTTTGTTTTTTGGATTGTGGCAAATTCACCATTTGTTATAGTTTCCACTCGGAAGCGCGCTGTTCCCCCACACTTACCACTCTCCACCACTAGATGGCGACAGAACAGGAGTCGACATGCCTTCCTGAAATGTGATGGTGTATGTGATTGTTCCGCACGCCATCATTACCCTGTAGTCTTGCAGAACAACCATGACAGCTCAACGGGTCTAAGACGGATCGAAGGTAAGAAGCCTCAGTGCAGCTTCGAGAGTTGACCTCTCTCTTGTGCGCCACCGACACGTGCGTAATTGTTTGTCTTAGCAGCGAGCTAGCTAGTTAGCTCTACTAGTAGCCAGTTACACTGTGGCCTATAGAGCGGCTGAGGAAGCGGGGGGGGGGGGGCGCGCGCTAGCGCCGTAGCGGAATAGCCGCTACTGACAAGTTTGGTGAAATGTGCAAACCAAAGTTGTGATTTGTGGCATGTGTGTCATTTGGTCGGGAGCTAGAATTTCGAGTTGAATGCTGCGCGTGAGAGGACACGTCTGTCGCGATGCAGATGTTGTGTCAACTGAATATTACAGTGACACACTGGTCAATATCTGCAGCGACCTGCTAACAGGTAGCTAACTAGCCTTAAGCAGGCCGTAGATGTTCGTCAAGTACGAGCTGGTGAAAACTGAAACTTCCGGCCGCAGTCTTCAAATTAAAGCGGTGAGTGAGACACTCGGTCCAGTACTTATAAGAAAAACTTGAAGTGCGAATATATTAAATTGACTCGGTGGCATTGGCTGAGCTGAGTTAGGATTTCGATCAATATATGTTTTCTTAGATGGTCTCAAAATTATTGAAATATCACCTGAAAAAATGCGAACGGGAATAGTTAGTGTGTAGGACTTTGCATTTATTCGGCTGATATGCGTTGTGGCCCTATTCAGATATTGCTATTACCAACTTGTAACAACAATTGGAATTCAATATTTATTGTTTGTGGTTGTTGTTCACTTTAAGACCCCGTGTCCCATGCGAAGTCGGCAAAGCGAGCTTTTATTTTGAAGGGGCGCCGACCTCTGAGGCACTTCTGTTGTGGACGTGATGTGGTTTCACGTTAGCAGCCTTGACAGGCGCGGCTAGCTTGGCCGCCAGGCGAGGGACTTAACCCACTTAACCTGAAGTGACACAGTGAGTGTGTTTACATACGGGACGCGGCGGCGGCGGTGGTGGTTGTTGTTGTTGTTGTTGTTGTTGTTGTTGGTGGTGTGTGCTCGGACCGGGACAGATACTTGTGCTGCGACACCTCTTGGGCCGGTGGCTAACGGTGCAACCCTCTTCCCAAACGGTGCACAGCGGCTAAGTTAGCTTGTGTAACCGTGTCTAACATCGAGCGACTGCTAGTTAACTAGTTGTGTGTTGTTGCAGGGTAGCTTCAGGTAAGGACATCGCCTCTGTGACGTTCCACTGTACAACGTCTAGCTTGTTGTCTAGCTGGTCCTGCGACACTTCACACCCCTTGTTGACGACCTAGCCTGTCATTAAGCAGTATTCGAGAAAAAAAACAAAAAAATTAAACGAAACAGTGAAGGCCTGGCTCATAAATACATTACCACTGACAAGTCACAACACTAGAACAGTGGTTTTAATGTTGTTGTTGTTGTTGATCGATGTATAGGACTAGCTCTGAGACTATGACTCTCTGTCAAACTTTAGAGTGGGTCAGCTGCTGCTGTTTCTGTGATCATACCGTACAAAATGGACAACACAGTGTCAAAGTGATACCAAGCAGTGTGAAGTCCCGCAGAAGGAGGATGAGTTATTACGATAATGTGCTGCGTTCATGGTCCTAGGTCGTGCAATGTTTGTATTAGTCTTTTGTTACACCGTGTAGCCGCAACATTAAAACTGCTAACTGGGTTTAATGTCGTGGCAGATTGTTGTATTCACGAATAGTGAATAAGTGAATGAAACCCACCGGATATTAAATATGCATAATACTTATAAAAACAGACTTATGTCTGTCCACCAGACGTGTTCCACTATTAATAACAATGTCAGTACGTGGACCTCTTCATTTACATTTAACGTTCCTATGAATTAGAATAAGTTTTTTTTACACATAATAATACTAAAATAATTAGCCTTCACAGAAGGAAGGTCAAATTATGGCTTGACAGGAAATTGAAATTGTAAGGGTTTGGGTTAGCTTTTACCATGATGCTGCCTAAATTCATATGGAGGTCTGTTTCTTTGCTGTCTTTACCTTTATTGTGTTCACCCCTGATATTTTGCAGTTTCGTTTGCTTTAATGTCTATATTGAAAATATATTGAGAATCGTCTGGATTTAGTATGTTTGACATGTCACATCGCAACATTTTCCGGTAATCTCTCTCTCTTGTCTCCTTTTTTTTTCTCTGCCAGACTCAAGAACTACTCTATGTAAGATGAATACAGAGGACAAGTTGGAGGGCATGCTGCTGAAGTGCAGCAGTGGAGGAATAGATGGAGGAGGGCGAGTCGGGCTGGCCAGCGGAGCCGGACTGGTGGTGATGACCCTGGGCGAACGGTCACTGGCAAACCACCCTCTCTTGGCTGAGGACGACGATGATGATGATGATGATGAAGACGACGATGAAGACTTGACGGGGAGCTCGCTGGTTACTCATGACCTGGTTCCTCCGGAGCAGCTGATGATGCCGGAGGACATGACAAAGAATGGTGGAGGAGAAGAGGAGGGAGGAGGAGGCGAGGTGGGAGTGCATTTCCCCCTAAAACTCACCAATAAGTTGCCCTGCTTGCTTCATATGCCAGTGAGTCCACACTGCTTCTGAAGTAGTCCATGTATCGATGGGATTATTTATTTGTGTGGATACTGTAACAATGTTTCCAGTGTTAAGTGATGTTCATATCTTTCCATGCCTTGTCTGTTACAGCCTGTCAGTTCCTTTAACAAATTCAGAGTCAAAACAGCCAAACTAGTTTAAAATAAAATACTGAATGTTTTTATATTGAATTGAAAATGTATAGTTATTTGTGATAAGTTTATGACACAAATATATCCAGTAGAAAGCCTGTGTCCTTGCCGGCAATCCGAGAAAGGGATCGGCCGAGTTTTTCTGCCCCTCAGAATTACAATGTGTCAAGCAGGTTATTTGCTGAAATCTTTGAGTGTAGCAACATTAGTTAAAAAAAAAAAAAAATTCAGATCAGGGATCTGCAAACACTCCCAGGCCAGCTGGCAGATGTATTTTTCAGCATGTCCTAGTTTCGCTTGGGCAACGTCCAAACTTCTATGTTTATGTTTTAAAGCGCATCACTGTTGCAATGTTTACGTCTGTCCGTCCACACTACGGTGGAGTTTTCGAGGCCCTAAAACGTTGGAAGTTTGGCTGAAACTGAGACTTTTGCACACCTGCATTCGCTGTGAATACAAAACGTCACTAACACTCACCGTCAGTAACAGTTACAACTCGTCGTCGGTCCAAGCAAAGAAAACCCTGCTCTTACTTTTTGTCATCGATGTTTCTTGTCCGTAGTATTTTCTGCAACGGGCAGCAAAGTAGACAATCTGCTTCCTGTTTACACCGGCATGTGCATGCTCAGTGCACATGAACGGTCACGTAACATGCATTTTCAAGTGTATCAATATGGATGGGGATTACTTCTGATACGGAGTGAAGGAGCTTATGTGGATGGAGATTGTTTTAGTTTTAAAACGCAGCTTTAAAACGAAACAACATATTAATATATAGATGTAGCCCAGGACCAGTGGTTTCCCTCCAGTCTATTGTGAGAGTTATCTTAAGAGGATGCTTGAACCAGATCAACTAGCTTCTTAATTTGAGGAAGAGGTGCTGTTGAGTTCCCCTAACAGGGGTTGATTATCCTCTACTTGCCCTACTACACGTCCCTGGCCTAAAGTGCTGGCTGAATGGGTGGGCTTTAAAGAAGGTCATGTGCCATATTACATATCTTAATTATGTATGGTCCTACATTTACAGTTGAGCATCAAGCAGGAGCTGAAGCTGTCTGATCCAGCAGCCCCGATAAAGAAGGACAAGAAAGCCACCAAGGACATGCTGGTGTGTCCCAAGAAGAAGAAAAGGAAGCAGCATTCACCAGCAAAGGTACAAGTCACAATCATTCACCATGTGTTTCATTAAAGCCAAGTCGTGATTGTGTGCTTGAGAATGGAGGGGAATTCTTATCTCAGAAGACTGATGCACGCTGATCCACAGTGAGGGTGAAGAAAATACTTTTATCATTACAGATTCTCAGCATCAATGACGACGGATCGCTGGGCATACAGAATCCCAAGTGTCACATCTGTGGTCACTGTAATGCCGCATTCAGAACCAACTATCATCTGCAGAGGCACGTCTTCATTCACACTGGTACGAACTACTCAGTCTTGCTTGTGTTTTATGTTGTGGCTGTATCATGATCAAAATTATCAAAATGCTTAATCAAAAAGTGGCCTTTAGTTTACGGTGGTTTCTGTATTTTTCTGCATATTATTCAAACTCTAGGTGAGAAGCCGTTTCAGTGCAGCCAATGTGACATGCGCTTCATTCAGAAATATCTTCTCCAGAGACACGAGAAGATCCACACTGGTGAGTGAAGAATGCAATCGGTGTTCACTGGGATTTTTATTTATCATTTTAGTCTCAAGTGAGTCATCTAGTGTTTTTTCCTTTTTTCTTTTTGCCTCCCTGTTAAGGCGAAAAGCCTTTTCGCTGTGATGAGTGTGGGATGAGATTCATCCAGAAGTATCACATGGAGAGACACAAGAGAACTCACAGTGGAGAGAAGCCCTACCAATGTGACTACTGTCACCAGGTACGCTGCTTTTGTTTGCTTGTGCATTAGTGCGTCTGGAAGTTTGGAGACAGTTGAACGTGGTTGATGAATCAAGGGAAGTGAAACACTTAAATATCTGAATTGGTGATTATATTAGATGTTTTTTGTGCAGGACAAAATGCTGTATGAATGTTCAGTATCAGCTTTAGTTAAACCGCTTTTTAGATAAGAGTTAACAACCGGTACTAAAATAAGAAGGAAGATACACAGGTTCAGTTTGCCGCAGCATCAGAACAAACAGAATGAGCATCTTATGTTTTATAAGAGGTCAACAGCACTGTTTTCTAGATTTAGCTTGAATTGTCTGTCGCCTCAACTTTTGTGTCTTTTTACTTCAACATTGAAATAAACATGTTGTGTCCTCCATCCGCAGTACTTCTCCAGAACAGACCGGGTCTTAAAGCACAGGCGAATGTGTCACGAGAACAGAGAGAGGAAGGCCAACAAAGCTGCCAGTAAAACCGGACCCACGCGTGAAGCAGATTCTTCAGGCCTCTCCATCCTCGCAAAAGAGTGTTTGCTGCCCAAGAAGAAGCGCCAGAAGTGCGCAGACAAGAGTTCAGGCGCTTTCACCGCTGTTGAGACAGAAGGGCACGCTGTCGCTGTTGTTGAGACAGAAGAGAAGGAGGAGCAGAGAAAGAAAAATACTGAAGGTCGACCACTCTTTGCTGTGTCCTCCAAAGTCAAACACGAGTACGTGATGGCTGACTACTCTGTGGAACTTCCAGAAGAAGCGCCCAGCCCCCGCCAAGAAGGAGAAGTGTCTTCGGAGGACACCACTCCTCCTAGGCTGGTCCTGAAGAAGGTCCCCAAGAGGAGTCTGAAACAGTCCAGTGAACAGGCTCCTCCCTGCCTGACCACTCTCTCTTCCTTTGAGGAAAACACCAAGGTCGCGCAGTACACCTTTGAGATCGTGGACAAGCAAGGCCTGTTGGAAGTAGAAGGCAACACGGAACTTGAATCGGTCGAGACGCTTCAAGTGGGATCGACAAAGCCGGCGAGCAGCACAAACTACGACGACGCCATGCAGTTCCTCAAGAAGAAGCGTTACCTTCAGGCTACCATGGCCAACAACAGTCGAGATTACGGCCTGAACGCGGGCAGCATCTCCACCCCGCCACCTGTTACACAAACCGCGGTGTCGACGGTCATCGACGAAACTGTCCCTGCCACCATTCTGGAGCCGCAGCCGATCAACGCGGAAGTCAAGACAACTCACGACAAGGGCGTGCTGCCGGACGAGGTTCTTCAGACGCTGCTGGATCACTACTCCAACAAGGCCAACGGGCAGTCGGACATTTCTTTCAGCGTGGCCGACACGGAGGTGACGTCAAGCATATCCATCAATTCCTCCGCGGTTTCAGACGGCAGCCCCGTCGAGGGTCTCGGGGCCCCCAGCGCCCAGGCTCAGCCCGCCACCGAGAAAGTCAGCCTCTTGCAGGAATACTCCAAATTTCTCCAGCAAGCGCTGGAGAGGACCAGCCAGAACGACAGCTACCTGACCAGCCAGAGCCTCAGCTTGGTGTCTGAAAACCCCACGTTAGCCGGACAGCCTCTGTTCTCCACGGAGAAACAGTTTCCTTCCCCCGGCAGGTTCAAGTCAGGTATGAGCTCCCCGCTGAGGTCAACGCTGGAGAAACCTCATTTTGGATTGCTGGTCGGAGACTCCCAGCATTCGTTTTCCTTTTCGGGCGATGACGCCACCCCTCCCTCGGCCGTGTCCCCGGCAGAGGAGGACTTCCTGGAGCAGGTGTCGCCCTCCAAAAAGACAGAGTCCTCGCCCGGAATACTGCAGACGTTTCAGATAAGCTCCTTCGATCAGAACTTCAAATCTCATTTCCAGACGACGAGATCTGGACCCTCCTCACAGTTCACTGTAACCAACGGACAAGTGAGTCTCCGGGGACACAGCACAGACTTCACCGAGTTCCCCTTAGTCAGAGTCACCGAGACCAGGTCTCAAATGAACTCCTCCCCGGACGCCTCGTCCAGCGAAACCTTTGGCTGAAGGGTAAAGGAGGTTCGAAAATTCATTTCTGTTAATAATTTCAGCTGCACTTTATCTCATGTCTCCTGATTTGCCAAAACAAGTCCCGTTGTAAATGTGTGCTCTTTCTCAAAGCATTTTCTTTAACAAACCCATTCATGATCTGTTGTTTTGTTTTTTCCTATCAAGTTCAACCTTTTTACAGAATGGAAATACTGAAAATCGATTAATCGTGATGAACACTTCCCCTTTAAGAAGCAACCTCGTAATCGTGTGTGGGCGTATTTCTTGCTCCAGAATGTACGTTAAGAGATTAGGCGACCAAAGTATAAAGTGCGAGGAAATAATATAATAACAAGAGTGAAATATCCTTTCATACCTTTTGCCATAGAGTTTATTTTGAATGTTTTTGTCAATCAGTTTGCCTTTGCTCAAAAGATGATCAAATCACTCTTGCTGCTTAATGCAATATTTCCACTTATTTAACTGTAGGCCCTATTTATATTTGCCTTCTTGCGCTTTCTGTAGCTCCCTCCCCCCCTCCGTTTATCTGGTTAGATTTAAGTAGAACCCCTTTTTATCCCAGCCTCCCTAATTCCCGTAAAAATTCCTCACTGAAATGATATGAAATGAATCATAACCGATTCTTGACTATATGTTGAAATCATGTAAAAATCACCTAAAATGGGTGTTGTGTTTCTACACAATATGTGTAATGACTGCTACAGAAACTATTGGGTGTTGGTCAGATCGGAAACTGAATAATTTTCACAGATTGGACCCAACTTGGTTTCTGTGATAAAAAAAATTTGAAATTCTCTTTCATAAGTTGTTTACAATTCATGGCTGAATTTCTTGGCAGTGATTTTTAGGAATGCGACTCCAGTGCAGTATAAACTGTGCAATAAAAAGGCTGTGCAGTTTTAGATCTGAAAGATTTTCTCTTCCCCCCCAAAGGATTTGCATATGAAAAAGCTGCACATGTAATGACTGCAGGATAATTCTTATTTTATTTTAGTATTATAGTGAAATTACCCAACAGGATTGTGCTTAATTATTTGCATAACTTGCACATTCTTCACTACACGAAATGGAGTACTTGCTGACACGACGGATGAGTTGCATAATACCTTTTACTTAAAAAAGGCAAAAAAAAGAGATTTCTGACAACGGCCCCCGTGTCACACTTGCGTTATATGAAATTACAGATAAACCTCTTCGCTTTAGTCACTCGTAGCTGTGGTTTGATTGTTGTTCTCCTCGGACAGCCAACATTGAAGGTCAAAGGAAATGAGGTGCTTATAGTTTTCATGTTTGATTAGTTTTGTATTTGTGCCTTTTCTTTCTTTCTTTTTTTTTAATTCAAACTTTTCCTGTAATCCTTCATTTATATGCATTTCTTTTTACACAGCCAACGCTCTAAAGGTTACTAGTTCAACTTGCACAATGGCAACAAACGCATAAGCTATATCAACCTCTTCTATTAGTGAAATGTTGAGCTTTGTCTAGTTTTTTTTTCCCAACTTATTTGATTAGTTTTAGAAGCAAGAAATAGCTCCAGCTATAGCTTTAATTCAAACTATTCTCTGAGAAAAATGTTGAGCTTTGTCGCAGTTTGTCTATACGAGAACTGAATCACGTTTGAGATATTTGTAGTTTTGATCACGATCGGCTAGAATTCAGTGGAAAGCCAGAAATCTGTCAAGGCCTTGCTGAAATATGGCTGGGCGAGGTCTTTTCTGTACTTTATCGCACTGTTGACTTTTTTCTTTCCATCTATACATGTTTGTGTAACGTCATGGGTGCTATTGTGTTGATCACTGTTTTTATTAGCACCCCCCCAATACTCCCTCTTGTTGAGTTTCTGCTGACAATCAGGGAAGGACGGCACCCGCATTAATCCTGAAGTACTTTTTTCATTTTATCCTTATTGAACATTCCCTGTAGAATGTACAGAGACAATATCCTGCTGTAAATACGATGTGTATATTTTTTACGTTCTGAGAAGTACTGTTAGATCTCCGTGTCGGTTCGAGAGACGAGGCTTGTGCGAGAGACAGTTTTTGTCGGAGGAAGTCACATTTATCTGATTTCAGCATTTATGCGCTTCAACAAAAAGTCCTTTTCACTCGCTGAAAAAAAATTCTGAGGTTATTACATTACAGATGTCATTGATTTTTTTATTGGAAGATAATGCAGTTTGATTGTGCATCATGATGTTTTTTTTAGTGTATAAACCTTTCTTGAAAAGCACCCAGACACTGTTCATTTGAGTTCAAAGTAATACCCCACCTTCTTTCCTATCAAGTATTTAACCTCAGTGGCCGCGAGGAGCTTGATTTCATGTCGGTTCAAAGCTGATTTTGTGTAGAATATTACGTTTAAATGAATCGCTGTATGGGTGAAATATTCCTTTTACCCCCCATTTCATTGTGAGCAGTTCTTAAAAGCACAGTGCAGACGAGAAATTCTGCTTTGGGAAATTGAATACCCCATAAATTGTTCGTGGAGAGTTTTGAATTCAGTGAAGCAATTTAAAATGCAGAACTGTCGATGTATATCCGTGAACTTTCTGAGCAGCACCATGGTATTTTTTTTCCTTTTTAAATTACTGTTGTCAGTAATCTGGCCATAAGTGTCCTTGTGTAAGCTAGAGAAAGAAGAAAAAAAAGAGTTTGTTTTGTCTAAAAAGATCTGAATTATGAATTTTTTGATAAAAACTATTTTTGAAACATGTCATCTAATGCTACCCTCATTTATCCCTGTACAAGTCCTTTGTGTCAATATGTTCCAGGCGGGACGGAGATCCTCCTCGAACGTGGCGAGGAAGCCTCACTACTCCACTGCGCTGGGGGGGGTCGACCTTTATGCTCAACGGTGAGGTGTAGTTGCATGGTCTCTAACTTTTCGGGTCGAGTGAACTTGTTTTTATGAATAATGTGCAGCTTTAATTGTAGCTGATTGATTTTCAGTCACGTAATCCATATGATTAGGTTTTGGGTTTTTTTGCAAATATATTATGATTTGTAAACAATCAGATTTAAAATTGTTGTTTTGATTGTTGTGTGTCATGTCCTTCTGAATAAAATGATTCACACTATGTGAGTTCGATTTGTGTTGTTATGCAAAAGGGGCCGTGCCGGGGGCCACTTGTTGAATCATTTCTTGAATTCATAAAGTCTGAGGTGAAAAAAAATTGATCATTCCTTCGTGTAGTTATATTGGTTTTATCCGAACTTTGTTTAAAAAGGTTCCTCAGCAAATAAGGAAGTGTGAGGAAGTGTAGGGCTACAAAGAGATTTTCATAGTACAGTTTCATTTTCCTTTTTATTTAATTGATCATAAATGTCAGAAATTTGCTATAAGTGTCCATCTAGTTTCTTAGAGCAAAAAGTGCAATTTAAAAAAAACGATGTTTGGATTTGGAATTAAATCAGTTATCAAAATTTGATTCATTAAATGTCTTTCAATCCACTAATGGATTAATCAGATAATCATTAACAGAAGATACCTGAGGAGGGGAAACTATTTCTGCCACCCTATTGTTCCCACTACTCAAATTGTGCAAATAAACCAAACTCCACAAATAACTTCAGGATTTGCCCTCAGGTTACTTCCTCATCTCATTTAATGCTTAATCACAAATATGGTCAGGGTGCAACACCTCCTCCTCCTCCTCCTCCCTGGCGCGCAGTCTACTCATGGTCTAAAACAATATTTCCACATGTAGAAAAGAAAAGATAAGTATAGTGAGTGGTTACATGCATTGTGCAGCTCTAGTCGTGAGTCAACCTTGTCTGCTGCGCGGCTTTGCCAAAACTAACACAGCTTCCTTGTGCAAAGCAGCGACACCCTGGAAGGTGTCCAACACATCTCTCCACGTTTCCACCGGACACGTTGTGAAGTGCTGGGGGGAGCTGGCGGATCTGATCACACACACACACACACACACACACACACTGACTGACTCCAGTCCGACCACACAGCGGATTAATGGACTGATCCTTTTTTAAAATTTCATTTGTGTTTTTAATCTGCATGGAATGACAAGGGACCAAGTGAGAGGTAAGGGAAGACGTTTGCATTGGGCTGATGGCCACGTCTCGCCAGACGTTATTATTTAAAAGTCTGTCGATTTTAAAATAAACAAATAATAATAATAATAATAATAATAAAAGAAGCTATCTCGTCAAACTTGATTAAAAAAAAAGAAAAAGAAAATTGTTAATACATTGCTCCTCAGTCATCAAATGACCAGGTCACGTGCAGCCTGCGAACGAGCCCCCGTTTCGACTGACGTTTGAACTTTGACCCGTTTCATTTGTTTGCTACTGTAATTAACGCGGTTGTATCCGCAGTAATTCAGTCGCCGTATTGCTAATAGTCGAATTTAAAAGTGTCTCGGAGAGATTCAGAGACCGCGAGGCAGCATGCTGTTGCTTTAGCCACCGGGAAATCCTTAAATTGGCACGTTTGTTAACGGGGTTTGGCTCCGGTGGTGTCGGGAGCTGTGCACCTGCAGAGATACGACTGATAGTTACAATCAGACTTTAGAGAAATAAAAAAAAGGACCAAACGGTTGGTTTAATGGTATGAAATAATTAATATAAGCTGTTGTAAAATGAGTTAAACGTTGCAAATAATGACGTCTATTAATTCACTGGACCGATTTTGTTTGCCTTATTTCAAGGTGCACACCCTGCTGTATCCGGGTGTCCTCACCGGGATGGGCGGAACCAATTTGCTTTTGGTCTCATGACAAACCTCGGCTAACTTCCTCAACGAGGCAAACTTATGTGGCTACTTATTAATGATTTGAGGGTTTTTTAATCTTTAGCATTGTCAGTAATGATTGTTCTTTTCCTCATGTCGTCGATTTAAAACATATGATTCATTTCAGGCCCAGCCAAAGAAGGACGCGTCTGCAGGTCGCCATGGATACGCAACCGTTTGGTCTGAGCCTGGACGCAGGTGACCGGCTGGAGGGGGATGCTGCGGGACTGCTGGAGGGGGATGCTGCGGGACTGCTGGAGGGGGGAGTCACCCAGGACAACACACACACACACGTGCACGATCTCTTTCACGAAGACGCACAGGTGAGATGAGATGAGAGCTCACCATAAGTCCCAGATTAGTGGTGACGGAGGTGAGAATATGAATATGATGGATATGATCATGACTTGCTGCTGTAACGGCGTGTGTTCCCGTGTTCAGGTCTTGCAGCAGTCCAGCCAGCCGTGGTGGAGGATCAAAGTGTTTGTGTGGGAGCCGGTGCTGTTCGGCACCTGGGACGGAGTTTTCACCACCTGCATGATCAATATTTTCGGTGTGGTTTTATTCCTGCGCACTGGCTACCTGGTGGTGCGTTCACACTGTGTTTTACTGTATGTGCTTATCGTCTCCAGTTAGAGACACTGCGGACTGTCACCGTCTTTGTGTCAGAAAGAATCCGTGTAAAGAAGTGCTGCGAAATAAGGGGACACAATAACTAACCTGTAAGATTGGTGTGTTAGAACAAATGGTGAAAACGGATGCTGACGAAGCATGTCCACAGTCGGATTTTTATGGTTCAACATCTACATGACTGACTAAAGTAAAGAAAGTAACAAAAACAAACTTATGCCCATGAACAATTCTATAAAATAGGAGTGACGGGGTCACTAGCTGCAAACATCATTAAGAGCGTGTCACCTCCTCACTTCCCAAACACTGTAACGTTCATGTGTCACCACGCGGCACGGCAACAAAGACTCTGGGATCATAATTGCAACATCTGCTCAGGTTTAACTAGTTTGCCATCTGGGAGACGGGGTTTCTTATCCGGAGTTAGATGCATCCCATCATAAATTTTGAGTATGAGTCCTTTTGTCTTCTGATAACCTCCAGGGGAACACCGGCGTGCTGCTCGGGATGCTCCTGGTGTCCTCGGTGGTGCTGGTTGCTTTGGTGACAGTGATGTCGGGGATCGGAGTGTGTGAGCACTGTGGTATCGGAAGTGGAGGAATCTACTCCATGATCTCCACCGTCCTCGGCGGCAGGGTCGGGGGCACCATGGGCCTCCTTTATGTGTTTGGACAGGTGAGTACTTCCGAGGGCTGTTTTTTTCTTTCGCTGTACAATTAACAGAGCCAAGTCGTTTTCACCAGTATCTTCCCATGTTTCCTTCCTGACTCATGCTGCCTCCGCCCTGCAGTGCGTGGCCGGAGCCATGTACATCACGGGTTTCTCTGAGTCGGTGGCGGAGCTGATGGGTCTGCAGAGCCAGTGGGCCGTGCGTGGCATGTCGGCGGCGGTGCTGCTGGCCCTGCTCGGGATCAACCTGGCCGGGGTCAAGTGGATCGTCCGACTGCAGCTGCTACTGCTGGCTGTCCTGGCCGTGTCGACGCTGGACTTTGTCGTTGGCACTTTCACACACCTTGACCCAGGTAGGGTTTGGGTCCGTGAATATTGACGTGAAGGATAACAGCAGAAGGTAACCGGTGTCGAACAGAACGAGGGGTCATTGGGTCATTTTATTTTCAAGCCAAAATAGTCCTGAAATTGGTGGTAGAATTATAGAGATATTAAAGCCTCTAAAGCGACATTAGGTGACACTAGCTGTTTCCAGTATCTGTCCTAATCTAGGCTGTAGATTCATTTTTATTGTGAAGACGAGAGTGTTATCAATCTTCTTAAATAACAAAGCAAAAAAGTAACTCCTCAAAAGGCTGAACTATTCCTTTTGAGGGGAATGGAATTAGTCTTACTAGCTGTAGTTAGGGACACTACAATAAGCCATGTGATTTAGAAAATGCTGGTACTCAGAAGGATTTCTAGGAAATAGGAACAAGAATATTATGAAAATAAAAAAACTGTTATTGTATCAGAGAATAAAACAATTCAAAATGTGGTTGGGGAGTGCGGGGGGGGGGGGGTGTGTGTGTGTGTGTGTGTGTGTGTGTGTGTGTGTGTGTGTGTGTGTGTGTGTGTGTGTGTGTGTGTGTGTGTGTGTGTGTGTGTGTGTGTGTGTGTGTGTGTGTGTGTGTGTGTGTGTGTGTGTGTGTGTGTAGTTGAACAAAGCTTTGTGAGCACTGTAGATGTTGACTTGTCAAACACGGGTGGGACTAATAAGTTAATTGCTGGGACGCAGTCTTTGTCAATGTCAACGTGTGACAGTTTAGGAAACAGTAACCCAACATGAGAGCTGTGATTCTAACAAGGCTACGAGATTAGTAAAGATTTATTCAAATAGTGAAAAGAGATGAATGGGCACAAGATGCACAGGCAGAAAAGCAGTTGATCCAGAACATGAACAAAATGTATAAGAGGCTCTCGATCTCTCAGTTAGTGTAGCTGAAGAGCTGTGGATCTTCTGTGTGGATAAACTCTGGACAAAGAAATGTGCATTTCTCATTCTAGATGCTTTTTCTAGTTCTTTTTTTTGTTACAAGCTTCCACAGTATTTTGTACCACCATGACAACCACTAAGTGTCTGGACCACTGGATTACACGGTTGAGCCGAAGTGTGAATGTCAGTGACCTGTTGAAACCAGTAGGTGTCGCTGTGGTATCACGTATTTCAGTCAGTGTCAGTCTAGTGTCCTGCTGAGACTATATGTCTATAGTTCACTTCTTTATAAGACTGTGTTTCTATGTTACAGTTTTTTTGCTTCATATTTAACCTACTTGTTGTCATGTTTGTTTTCCCATTTACCTGTTATGTCTCCATTGAGAGCTTTATGTCCCCTCAGGGTCTGAAAACTTGCGTGAAGTCTTGCCTTTTCTACTGGTGATGGGTTTATTCAGATCTCTTTTTTTGTCAGTTTTTATTTTTTGGTGGGGGATTTTTTTTCTGGGGGGGGGGGTAGGGAATGTTGCCTTTTTTTAAGTATCTTGTATTCTTTTGCTGGCTGACAGGAAGTCCTTCCCCACGTTTCCTGTTCTCACTGATTATCGACGTCCTGTCCAGCGGGAAGACAAAAGTGTTCCAAAAGTCAAGCCAGTGTTTTTTGTGAATAACACGTTCAAAATGAAAGAACGCTCGCTGTACTTAACACAATAGTTGTCTGAGAAAAATCACTCAAAGTGCAGTGCACACACGATTAAAACATACAAATACATACATTTAGCTCTCTTACTACTTCGTCCTATATTGGGCAGCGGTTAGTTTGTCCATGATTCTAGCTTTTCTGCAAAAGGTCCCCCTGTGCCTCCTCTACCCTTCCCTATTGCACAGTTGGTAGAGGCAAAGTTTGCAGTCGCTGAAGAGCCACGGGAGACCCAGGCATAATGGCTTCTCCAGGTTTTCCCAATTAAGAGCCGCTGTGTGTGTTGTGGTGACCTCATGGTTGGCAGTGGACCAGCAGGTTGCCTCGCGAGCTGAAACAGCTCAGATTAGCCCGCACTCGCTGCCGCACGCCGAGGCACATCCTGAAGGGTGAAGAGCTACTGTGGGAATTAAGTGCTCACACTTCGATAACGTCTCCCCTGTGACCGCTTGGGCCGGGGTATCACCATGTCAGGCTTCAGATACCATTGTACATCATTACCATAGCCAAGGCACGTCTTGTCTGCCAAGAGGCACGCTATATCAAAACTAAAATGACATACAGGCTTGTCGGGATGCATTTTAATACAAACCTGGACACCGGCTTGTGAATATTTTCTAATTCCAGCTTCTCAAACTTTGCCTGTTTTTATATACAGTAATTGTAAACTGAATATCATCAAATAAAATGTCACCATGGATATTGGGAAGCTGATGATTGCTTTTTTTTCCCTCCGCTATTTTTGACATTTTTTAAGACCAAATAAAAATCAAAGAGATAAACGATCAAGAAAATAGTTAAATCTGTCATTAATCCATGCCAAAAAATATCATTAGTTGTAGTCCCGGTCTAATAATCTATTTATTGTAAATCTTAAAATGCCGGGTTTTATTAATATTTTTATTTTTATTTGCACTCTTACAGCATACTAAGTTTCATGCTCTGTGATCCTGATGCCGTTTCAGTGGCTTTTTTTATTCTAAAGATGTAGGGACATCATTATGTACGTATATGAACTCTCACTTGTAGACTGACCTGGCTTCCTCATTTCCCCAGCCATAAGGATCTGCTAAGTGACTTATAATGACAAGTCCATCCTGTAGAACTGTGACAGGTGGTGTTAAGAAAACAATGCGTGACTGATATGTAGCTGAACAGCTCAGAATTGTGCTTCATCATTCCAGGTGGGAATTGGGAGATGTCATTTCCAAATTGCAGAGTTATTTAGTCTGCTCAGCAACACTGCCGGCGATTTATCCCTGCAACCAAACAATTCCAACTCCGCGCCGCTCTGATTGTGGTGCTTAGCTGAAATCCAATCTGACACACATTACCCTGTCCCCCCCGTAGTTGGAGCCTATTCCCCACAGAACAGGAAGCCATAATGTTCTCCTTGGGTCTGGGGTTGAGGGTGTTAACCAGACTCACCCACATTTTTGGAAAATGACAAAAGAGAGAAGGCCGGAACTGAGATCTGAGGCCGGCTGCTACTCCAGAGACTGCCACAGTTTCCTCTGTGATCCCGCTGTAACATATAGTTCTCAATCGTCCCAGTGGGACGTGCCCCACCTCTGTAACATCCCAGCTTGCCCCGTTCCCCCTGCACAGCGGTTTACGCTGATTACTGTCGGAGAATTAGAGGTCAGTCAGTCAGTCAGTCAGTCGGTCAGGGAGAGAGGCCTCAGATGCTCATGTAATCTGACTACACATTCCAGCCTGTATCAGAGGAATGCCGAGCTCCGAAAAAGGAGCCCCACTCCACACTTGCTGTTCGATATATACATACTGAAATGTGAGTGCCCTCACCCTCACCACGGTTGTCTTAAAACCTATAGAGCAAAGTGATTTTCGAAGACTAGATCATGATCCTCTCACACCACATTTCACTCTATGATGTAAATGTTAAAGACAATCATCTCTCTGTGGGCATATACGCTACTGTACATCGGAACAGCGGGGCTACGAGCTGTTTCACAGGTATCACGCTCACCATCTTATTTTAGCATGTTAGCATGCTTGCATTATTTAATTATCTACCAGACCATAGACCGTATAAAGATGGACGACGTCATGGCAGCTTCCCAACAGTGCAGCCAAGTTATTTAGATTTAGCACAGGCTATAAACCCCGCCTCCTCCATGTCAGTGGACGGGACATGGACCAAAATAAAAAGTCAAAGTGCCGTCAAATACATTTTTATCAAAGATGGCTTGTGTAATTTTACGTACGTCTTGTCACACCGGTTTTCTGGTAAGTTTGTTTTTTAATCAGGTTAGTTATTTGGTGACAGGATGAAACATCATGATTGACAACTGATACTTCCCAGGGATTGGTTGAGAGCGTGTACCGACAGGACCTTGAAACCGCGGCACTACTGAGCAGACTCTGGCTCAAAACGACCAGTAAAGGGCAAGATGCAAGGTGCAAGATAGCTTAATTTGTGTACAACAGGAGGAAGTGGAGACGTGTCGTCCATCTTCATATGCAGTCTATATGTACCATTCCCCACAAAGGAGCTTGGTAAGTGGGGTGTGAGTTCCCACATAAAATGGAAAATTTGTGCAAAACTTTAGCTTGAAAGACATTTTTGTTTGTAGCTTTGTCCACGGCTCTACAGATCAGATGCTGAAACACTGACAGTATTTTTCTAAACACTGAATTTGTGTTCATAGAAACAAATGTTTCCCTTTTAAATATGTGAACGCCCTCATCTGAATGCTCAGAGAGCGTGTGACATTGTGGGGTGTTGGAGTATGATGTTGTAATAAGGGTGGAGAGCCCGCTGGTGCAGACACGGACACTGACTGCCCTGGATTTGTTCGATTCTGATTGTTTGCACAGAGGGCGGCCTCAGCGGGCCCCAGAGTCAACTAGAGTTTGGGCTCCTAGTCCCGTTTCATGTCAGCTTTTGTAACCCCCTTACATTTCTAACCCGGAAAACATGTGCACTCGGAATAACTAGTACAACCAACCCTTTTGGTTTTGGCTTTTGTCTAAAACGAAATGAAAAGAATGTGCGTGTTCACTCTCTCTGTCTCCCTCTCTCGCTCACTCTCATTCTTTCTCTCAAACTTGGAAGCTGTTGAGCTTCTGAAAAGGGCGGCGACTTCCTTTTGGATAAACATGTCATTAATCTGACAGAACACATTCTTTCCCATCGCAAGATAACCAAGGGGGAAATGTCCAGGGTTTGTAACACAGACGGGCCCTTCAGACCGCAAAAGGTTTAAATGGCCCCCATCAGTGCAGAACAATCTCCCTCACACAAGCCAACAAACTGACCTACACTCAACAAACGGCTCCTCTTGTCTTTCACAGTGCATATGTTTAAAGTGTATTGTTACCTCGTGTTGGCATGTGTTTGATTGAAGTTCAAATTCAGGAAATGAGATCCTACTGGTGATGCTGTAATGGATGAATAACTCCAATGGCACGAAGACGGTGTGCATTTTACAACTTGTTTGTCATTGCTTGGTTTGTTTATGCTGTAAATGGTTCGATCTGTTCCTTTGTGTCACTGTGAAGTGTGTACATTATAAATGAGAATTTTGTTTCAGCCTCTAGCTTCTTTCAGTGACTTACTGAAATTTTGTTTCGTCGCAAAAAAAGGAAAAGAAAAAGGTCTCTGACTGTGCAGATGTGATGGAACATTTTCCAAACGTATATAGTGTCTGGTAGTTTAAGTCTTTCTGGGGGAAAATCCCCCGGTGCAGACGCGATGTTGTTCACATTTCCAGTTGCTCTCGACTTCTCCTGGAAGTGCAGAAGTGCAAAAAAAAAACGACTATTAAGCATCCAGGACTGAAGATGATGACTAAATACAGAGAAAATGAAAACACGACCACAGCAGTAAGCAGCTGATAACATGACATCATGCTGTAGCTGCAGGGAGAAATAGAGAAACCAGACTGTAGTCTAGCACTCGAGTCACTGGGGAAAAGTGCTGATATATAAATTTCAGATTCATTATCACATTAGAAGCTATTTAAGCATGTGAATGTTGTCCTCTAAGACTGAATATGAATAATATGTTATTCTTTCTATAATTTTTACCATTAAATATAATGTGAAGCAAACTATTTTTTTTATATATATATATTTATGTCTGCAGTTGACAGATTTATACTTGCCTTGTCCTGACACAAGGTTCAGTGCTGATTTGCTTCATGTGCTGCTCCCTCCTCTTTCAGATCATGGTTTCGTTGGTTATTCAGCAGAGCTGCTCAGCAGCAACGCAAAGCCAGATTACACCCCGGGAGAAAGCTTCTTCACGGTATTTGGCGTCTTCTTCCCTGCTGCTACAGGTAATGAGACCCCCACCGTCTCCTTTTATGTCATACTGTCAAAATTCAATAGCCCGTGTTGTTGGCACGATTATTGCAGCTACATTTGGAGTATAAAAAAATCATTTAGTATTTTACAGTATGTTGTATACATTTCTGTACGTGTGTGTGTGTGTGTGTGTGTGTGTGTGTGTGTCTGTGTGTACGTCTGTACGTGTGTGTGTGTGTGTGTGTGTGTGTGTGTGTGTGTGTGTGTGTGTGTGTGTGTGTGTGTGTGTGTGTGTGTGTGTGTGTGTGTGTGTGTGTGTGTGTGTGTGTGTGTGTGTGTGTGTGTGTGTGTGTGTGTGTAGGGGTAATGGCAGGCTTCAATATGAGCTCGGATCTTCAGCGGCCTGAACACAACATCCCTGTGGGAACGCTGGCAGCTGTCTTCACCTCGTATGACAACAGCCCAAACACGCCCCCAGACACACGTACACAAATATAATGTTAGAAAAACAAAAACACCACAGGGGAACACTACTCAATGAAGTATGCAAGACTACAGGTGCACAGTGTGACCCAAGTACAGTGAAAGTAGTTACACAAAAAGAATCGAAAACTAGAAAGGTACCGATTATCACCGATTTCTTTTGTCTGTTTCTGTCAAGATATGAACCATCCAAAAAGGGACTTTCCAGATGTTTAGATTTCATTTATATCACGTATTGTGCTCTCAGATAACTTGGTATCTCATCAAAAGGGCAACCTTTTCAATTTTCACTGGAGAGAATAAAAAAGTCCCACTTTCCCAGCACGCCTCTATCAGTCACTTGTGGAGGTGTGACGACACAATTTTCCTATTAATAGTGGGAAAGGAGCAGTTGTTAATAGTTCTGCATGGTGTACTGTTGGTGACCCACAGGTGGTTCCTGTATCTGGTCTTTGCCTTCCTCCTGGGGGCCATCTGCACCAGAGAAGCTCTGCGCTATGACTTCTTGATAGCAGAAAAGGTGAACTCCTCTTTTTTGTTTCCATCCTTTCCTGTGAGAGAGTGCTTCAGGTCCTAAACCAGATATGAATCAGAGATCGTTTTTGTGTGATTGAACTTAAAGGGGCAGTGAGCAATTTTTGAGAGAGCTTGTTTCTGTCTTAGATGTTGTTGTGTTATTTCCGCAAACCAGCGATCTCGGGTATTAGAGTCCGACCCGCTAACCACTAGGCCAACACCACGGAGTTGCGGCGCCGCCCACTAGCACGTCTCTTAAGGTGTTGCCGAGTGATTTTTACAAAATGCACTTGTAGTGTTTCGCGTTGCCGTCCGCACAATTTTTTCTGTTTTCGATTTACAGAGCCTGGCGGATTTTTTTCGGCGCACACACAAAAGTGACAGCTAAGGGACGTTGAGAAAATATTCGCAGATTTTTACAAAATGTGTATTGCTTTAGAATCGCTTACTGCCCCTTTAACAGCCTACCTCAGTCGATGGTTCTTCTAAAGACTGACACGAGAGCTTCAGTTCCAGGTGACTGAACAGACTTCTCACCATATGGAGTCAGTGTAGAATTACTGCAAAAATCTACTACTGATACTAACCCATTACACTCACCCGCAAATTAAAACATAATATTTTGCTTAAGCCAATCACCGAATCCCTTTAAGTCTTTGACTTCTCCATCAGTGGTCAGCTCTCATTGTTTTCATAAGGAGCTGGCTGCAGCGGAACTGAACTGGGTGTAGCTGTTGTGCGCTCTCAACCCCACCCCATCCTCTTCCACCCTCTGTTTGTTTTCCCTCTTCCTCCAGGTCTCCTTGGTGGGTTTCCTCTTTCTGCTGGGCCTCTACATCTCCTCCCTGGCTTCCTGCATGGGCGGCCTGTACGGAGCACCCAGGATCCTCCAGTGCATCGCCCAAGAGAGGGTCATCCCAGCTCTGGCGTGTCTGGGAAAAGGGGTGGGTGGACAGACGGATGGATGGATGAGTCACCATGGAGTCATTATGTTGTAAAGGCAGATTGTTTCGTGAGTTTGTGTGCTTTTGCAAGAGTGAGTGCACAGTAATCACTTGCGCTTAAGCCAGTTTAAATTTAAAATCATAATTTTAGACATTTCACCGCCTCCCCCTGCTCCTGTGTGCACATCAACGCTCTTATCGCCGAGAGTGACAATTACCAAGGGATAAGTACATTTCATGTAAGAAAATACTTTTTTTCCCCTGATCATTAGTGTCAGTTAAACTTATGGATGTTATCCTTGTGACATTACCCCACCTGATCTCAACTAATTGAGTTTCAGCTTCTCTCAGATGTTCAAGAGTCTTTTGCACAAAGCTTGTTTACATTTGAAATGTGTGCAGGCTAAAAAACACAACAATTAAAAGTATGTGAGTAAAAATACTCTACTTATATATATGTATCAAGTTAATCCATTAACCGTCAAATGATATATTCCTCCACTCTAGAGAGGAGCTACTGATAACACATTACATAACACATTAATTGAGCTGGACATAAAAAGGGCATGTATGGTTTTGTCTGGCTCAGAAAAAAGACAACATCCAACTGCAACTACATTGCACATTGACTGAATTATTAGCTAAATTGTAATAACATAAGATATTATTAGTCATAGTAATATTAGCAGCAGTAACTGGCGTTTTTGTAACCTAAAAAGTGTGTCTAGGCTTATTGTATAGGGTGGTGCGATGGCTGGACTCAACAGGACGCAGGGACACGACTCCTTAGTCACAACGTGTGGACTCCATTCCACGGAAGTGAGCGGACTGTCTGCGTTACAGCGAGAGAGTTACGACTCACCGCTGCTACGCACACATTGTCACGTTGGCGGCCTGACCCCGTCCACCCCAGTTTTCCTCAGACCTCCCTGGATGGCAGCAGCGGCAGCGCCTGACCTCTCTCAGCGGGCTGGAATGAGGACCCAGACATCTTGGACCAAATCAAAGCATCAGAACAAACGCAGGAAGGGCGTCGGGCCGGGGCCTGCTCCGCTGTGTGCTCTGGAGGGCCGCCAGGCACACTGCAGGGCTCCTTAAACGGTTCGATAGGACCTGGGAAGTGAAGGCAGACCGCGTGTTAAAACAATGTTTGCATTTTTGATGGAGGAATTATTGTTTGGGAATTGTTTCTGTCCTCTCGTTGGAACTGGTGTTTCACCTATGAACAGTCTATTATATAACCATGTATGATTTTCAGCTCATGGAATTCAGTTAGTTCAAATCTATTCAATTCATCTCTGTGGAAGGTGCGCTGGACGTTAAACCCTCCTGAAGTCAAGCCACATATTATTTTTCTCTTTATTGTGGAGAAGGTGCGTGTGAAATTTAATAAAATGTAATGAGGGCAGACACGTCTCATGGAGAAATGAATTGGGACTGACTTTTGCATGGGCCTTGCAGATATCCAGTGTCAGATTAGCATGTGTGAGTAATGACCTGACCGTGGCTCCTGACCAACCCAAGCCCAGATGTGGTCAGGAGAAGAATTTGTGCCGTTGTTTATTTAGTTGAAGTTAACACGAGGATTGGGATATAATGATCCTATTTGTATTTTGATAATCGTTTATAATTACATATAAGCCCCAAGACATGAATTCACTAACTCACATGAGCCCCAAGTTAATAAGATGTAGTATATCTATAGTATATCTGAATATGTGATAAAAGGTCAATTATACCCATGAGTGATTGTCCCGTTGCTAATGATCTAGCAAATAGTCTCCAGAAGCACGCAACTTAATGCAGGTTTGATTTTATTTACCTCAAATTTAACTTTTAAGTTCCATCAGTCACTTCCTGTGTTGGGGGCGTTTCTCTCCAGAGCTCACACGCCAAACAGTTTTAATTGGGTAAAAGAACTGAAGTTGTGAATTTGCACAGTCTTAGTCAGGAGGAATGGGACATTCTTCTTGTTTGCAATTTTAAACTGTTTAACACGGGCTGTAATTTCAGATAGAATTTCCTGTTTGGTGCAGCTGACACTAACCAGGCTGTGGTTCTCTCTCTCCCAGAAAGGCCCGAACAAGACCCCGGTGGCTGCCATCTGTCTGACCAGCCTGCTGACCATGGCCTTCATTTTCATTGGCCAGGTCAATGTCCTTGCGCCCATCGTCACCATCAACTTCATGCTCACCTACAGCTTCATCGACTACTCCTACTTCAGCGTGGCCATGACCTTTCAGCTGCAGAGCAAAGAGAAGAGGGATGTCCTCACCCTGGCCGGAGGAAACCGACGCAGGTCCACCAGGCAGAGCTCCAGGCCGCTCATTGAAGCCCCTCTCCCCAACTATGGGAGTGGAGGCGAGAGTTCCCAGAGCAAAGGCACGTTGTCGGAGTTCACCAAGGACATGGATCAGATTTTTCCGCCAAATGTTGATGCGGGGGCCGAGAGGGCCTCCTGTGTGCGCGCGCTGAGCAGCCGAGGCAAGAGCAGGAAGGCCACTGCCAAGCAGAAGCTGCTGGACAGCTTCGGTTTGGACCTGAACAGCAATATGTTCTCGGAGGAGAATGGCGAGGAGATGAGCTCAGCTCCGCCGTGCGAGGAAGCCAAGGTGCAGCCCGGAAGCGGTGAGCTCGGCGCTGGGGACGAGCCACGGGTCAAAACCCGTGCAAAATTGTTCCATGTGGAAGAGGATTCGTCTGCTGAGCCTCGCAGTCACGGCACAGGTGATGCGCTTTGCCCACGACACGAGAGAGAAGTACAGAAGAGCCCGCAGAGGTGAGTTGTACCTGTTTTTTTAATGAAACTGACATTTTATGAAATTCTTCCAGGTGATGAAAGTAAAGCAGATCACCAGAGCTTTGAAATCAAACCCATGCAGGATTCGTTCTATGCAAACTTCTGCAACCACTGGATTGCTCTTATCGGGGTAGGTCACACACGACATGCTGTACATGCTTCTTTTTTGTTCTCATGGAATATTTACAGACAAAAAAAGTAATTGAAGGGCCGAATATATCATTTGTTTTCTTTTAGGCATTGAGCTCTTTACTGATCATGTTTGTTATCCAGTGGGTCTATGCCCTTGCAAACATTGTCATGGCACTGCTGCTCTTCTTCTACATCGGGAAAGTGAGTCCTGGACTTCACACAGGTGAAGGCCTTTCTTCATTTTCAGTGATCAGTTAACCCAAATAAACCAGGATCAATACTGAGTTCCGGACGCTAGGATTTGTCTTTTGATGCTGGTTTAAAAAGCTCTTTGCGTTGTGTGGGCCAGCTTTTTCTATCGAAATGAGAAAGAGGGACAAGGATTCATTACAATTGTAGTTCAGATAAGAAAAGTAATTTACATGATACTTGCACACACAAACTGTAGGTCCTATAGCTGTAGGTGTACAGTATTATTAGACAACTCATGTGTATTTTTACATTTGAAACTGTAGATTTGGTGTGCGTGCTCGGCGGTTATTTGCCCCCCGGAGCGTAATCGGACACATTGCTGGGAGTTTCACTCGCCGTGTCTTTGCCTGGAAGCTTGGCAGCTGTTGTGGCTTAGGATTTTGAGAAAAGCTGGATGGGACACCGCGCCTCTGCATCTCAACTCACCACGTTGTGCCAAGAGCTGCGAGTGTTAAACACTTGTTGCACAGGTGGTCGATGAGATATTCTGTCACTCTCTGTGCTATGGAACAGCTCCTCTCTGAGATTGACACAATAAGAAAGGCTTCCAGTGTAAATTTAAACTTATTGTTATAAATATTACTGTACATTTGTTTTCTGCGGCGAGTATTTAAATACATTTTAGTATTTTGTTAATTCTAAGAGATTGTGATGCATTTGCAGGTATCGCAGCTCGATTCAGCTTTTTCACATGGCTCAAAACGACGCTGAACAGCATTTGCAGGTATTGTGAAGTTATGTTACATAATCGTCATTAAGGAATCGGTTAATAAGAGTCGTGAGTGAGAGATAAATGAGAGATTTAAAAACGTCTGTAATTTTTCCATTTTCTTTGGGTTCTTGTATTCAAACATTAGATAAGAAATTTTGCCTGTAGTATTTTTCGCAATAATAAAGCAATTACCCATAACGCACTACAACCCAAACCCTACTGTATCTCTCCATACTGCTTCCCTCTCTTTCAGGGGGACAGGACCTCCCCGGGATGAGGTCGTGGTGACACCCTCTCTGACCGGGGTCGGACTGAGAACCAGGCAGCTGACGGAGGAAAATGCCGACTTTGCCTCGCGTCACCGCTATCACCAATCCTCGTTCATCAGGCCTGACAAGATGGTGCAACCACCGCTGCACTGACTGAATCGAACGCTCCCTCTGTTACATGTCATCTAGCCGACGGCCTGAAACCCTTCTGCCTCAAAGCGTGTCTCACGTCGCCCTCTGGGCCACTGTGCTCCAACTGTGACATTCGGCGGCTCCACTCATTCCCTGGAGATGGTTGGAGGAAATGTTTTTTCGAGCGTAGCAATAAGTGTTTGGGTGTTGGGACTGAATGTAGCTGGAGTTCGTAGGTTTTTTTCTTCTTCTATAAAACTAAACTGAAAAAGTTAAAGTCATTTATTGTGTTCTTTTAAACTTCATGTCTTTAACTTTGACTGAAAACGTTCACTATCCCAGACAACTCTCGCAGGGTTTTCTACTGGTCACTGCTGGGTCACTCCCAAGTGGTGCAGCCACCACGCTGCTGATGTGGCATGAATATCCTGTGTACATGTGACACAACGGTTTAATATGAACCGTATATTTTTTTAATGCTGAAACACGTTGCCAAATATGAATTCCTCAAACCAAGAAGTGTTGTCATAAGACAGTGACAAAGCATTTAAAACACTGTGGTGGTTTCCGAGTGGATCAAACATTGAAGTTTTCTCCTTTTTGATTTGGACCTGTATCATCTTGTTGAGTATAGCCCTTGTTGAAAAAAAAAAAATATTAGATTGTGATTCAAGCATCAAATTAGTTGACATGAATTGGAGACAGTATTTCATACATTCCTTGTAATGCATGTTGTGGTCATGTTGTGTCGGTGGACTGTGTTTGTTACATGTTCTTGCACAAAGCTTCACCAAGCTGCGGAAACCACTTCCTCTCAGCGTTTAGTTCCTTTTCAACTCGACATAACTCCAAGTGGTTTGGGCATCAGATACCGTAGTTCTCAGCCTTGGAGCTCATTGACTCGTCTCTCTGCAGCTTCTTCTCACAACCACCCTCACCGTTTCTCATCGAGACCAACGTGTCAGTGAAACTGATTTATGAAGTTCAGTTCAGGTGCGATGGGCCTGGAACGTCAGTTGTGTTAATGAAATACACGTGCGGGCCAGGACTGAACAACATGCACTGTAAGTCATCTTGTCAGCCTGTAAAACACGTGTCACTCATGTCCTCCATAAATTTCACCTTATGGCACTCGTGATTTTTCCAGATTTTCAGCCAGAGATCACAAGTGTGCGTCCAGTAACTCAGCGTGGCTCCAGCTAACACCTGGATTCAGTAACTGACACGTGGGAAGCGTTTCTAGTGGGATGTGTTGGGAGGTGTTAATATCAACAGGATTCTTTGTTTATTTGCGTTAATCATTCTAATGACCTGCTTCCTCAATCCAACCATTTGTCCCCAGCCTGGGGGGGATTTCCTGTGCTTTAATTTTTGTTTCTTCATTGCATAAAGCAGGACTATGAAACCCATATCCCAGATACTGGCCGATACTTTAACCTTTTTCCCCCCCAAGGGATATAAGGACTCAAAAGCTCCTTGTCAACTCCCTCAGCGAATAAACACATCAGGCCATAACTTCTGTCATAGGATGTGTGATAATTATGAGTCAAGTTGTCATTTTGTCAGACCCAGGACCACTGTTATTTTATTAACAAGAATCTGGACAGATATATTTTATAATACTGCAGGTTGTTTTATTGATGATAAAGGCGAGACTTCCGACAACACCTGAAGGCAGCAAAGGAAGCTGCTTCTTGTTGAATAACGGGACTGCGGTGTGTGTGTGTGTGTGTGTGTGTGTGTGTGGAGGAGGAGGAGGAGGAGGGGGGGGGAGGAGGAGCCCGCGCTCCTCCGCCGTGATAACAGGCTGCAGAGCTGGGCTCTGTTATCTTCCGTTCCCCGCCGTCCGAGCAGCGGTCCCTCGCCCCCGGACCTCCGCCGGGATTTAATTTTGAAATTCTCCGCAAACTTCACCGGGAGGCTGCCGCGCTCCTCCCATGGTGGCCCCGGGAGACTCCCGCGGCACTCACTCGACTCGACGGCAACTATCGGCGGCCGCGCTGCGGCGCTGAACACCATGGAAGCGTGGACCCCGAGGCACGTCCCCGGCCCGTCCCGGTCCGCCCTGCCGCCGCCGCCGCTGCTGCTGCTGCTGCTGCTGGTGGCGCTGCCGCGGCCCCTGGGCGCCGGGGCCCCCGGCGACAGCAACAACAGCTCGGACGCCGGACTTCACCACTCCACCGCCGGAGCCGAGCTCCTCGTCCCTGCGGAGAGCAACGCCACATCCAGCTCCTCATCCAGCGAGAGTCTGTCCCCATCGCAGAGGAACGTCCTGCTCACGCACGCCGCGGAGACGCACACGGCCCCCGGGAGAAACTTCGGTAAGATGCCCGGGGCCCGGGGCCCGCGGGGGCCGCCGCACGTGTTGGTCCACGGCGCCGCCGTGCGTAATGCTCCAACGAGAAAGAGTTCCCCTCTCGTAGTAAAGGCTTCATGCACATGTGAACTCTCACCGCGTTACGATGAGCTGCAGCCATTGGATTTAACCCAAAAGAAGTTATAAAGTGACATATGCAGAGTTAACGTCCCCTGATGCCTCGTGTTAAGGACAACTTGAATAACTAGACATATTGGGGGGGGGGAGGGAGGCTGCATGTCAATATGAATCCAGCTGATGGGCACAGTGCCATGGAACAAGTGCATCTCTGCCTCATCAGAGGGATGTGACTATCTATTCATTTCCACTTTGTCAATTGATCGATACATTTCTTGGTGGAACCTGTGACCTTTTGTCATTTCTGCTCTAAAATTCATTATTATTTCCAGTGAGAGCCCCCCCCCCCCCCCTGAAAAGTCTAATTTTAAAAAATGCCAGGAAGAAGTCATTTAAGGTCACTTTGCTTATACACCTTATTCCTCATTCCTGTATAAGAGATTGTGGATGAAACCTTGTGAAACCTAACCCTAACCCCCCCCAACCAGTAAACCTAGGGGAAACACTGATTTCCGTCCTAAATTTGATAATTTTGTTTGTGTTTCAGCTTTTATTTGAGAGTTAAAAGGTCATTTTAAAGCTCATACTGTAAGTTCACGTGTGTGTTTCTGATGGAGAGGAGGGTAAACCCGTCTGTGAAAGTAAGAAGAAGTAAAACTTCCACATTGGCGGTTAATACGTTGGAATTTGAACGAATGGGGTTCACCAACTTCATTTTTAAATGAAGCAACTCGTGGCTCCATCATTCCATCCTGTATCATTCTCTAGATCTTAACTTACACAATTTGCTCGTTTCCTGTTTCGAGCTGAAGTGCCGCTGTGTTGCCGCAGAGTCTTGGCGTTTGATCAGCGGCTCACGTAGATGTTGATAAGGTGTTCAAAGCGCCTGCACCCATTGGTTAAACCTCTGCCTTTCCAGCAACTGCAATGCTTCGTGCATCCATCTCACTGCGTGTGCAGCATGCGGAGAGAGTAGAGTTCAGCAGAGTCCACCAATGAGCTCACAATCTTCCGACCCTCAACAAGACACGGAGACATGTTCGAGCTGATAAATATGTTTGCTCATACTAAAATAGCTGTGCATTTGGGGCCTGAAGATGAGGGAAGCCACAAATTAACCATACGCACTTTTTTCTCCGGAGCTGTAAATGGAATTTCAGGCCCTGTTAGTTCCCTGTCCAATATTATGCCCAGTATCAAACTTTTTACAGGAATATCTTTGTAATTTAATGTAGAAGCCAAATCCACATACATTCAGGAGAACGCGTCTCCAAACCTTCCTGCACCTCTACACCCGTAGAGGAATCATTGAGTTTAATTGATTACTGTCTGTATCTTTTAGGGGGAGTCGTCGTTGTCATGTGGTCGAAGATTTTGTGCCTTAAATAGCCCAAGATATTAGGTTTTTGTGGGATTTTTCAATATAACTGAACGTCTGTGGAGATTCTCATTCATCCAGGTCATAATTATCCACGAGGAGTTTTGAATCAGGGGCAACTGGACTTGTTCAGTTGTCCTGTCTAGTCCAGTTGCTCCCGATTCAACACCCTCATGAAGGATCACATTCTCCTCTTGTTATTACTGGTGCTACTACTGTAATTGCCAGTTGGCCATCATACAGTTTACCAACTGGCTATAAAATACTATGAGCCTGTTGAAATGGCAAAAAAGAACATTGTGAGGAAAAGTAACTAAAGATGCTGCTTAAGGTGCGGCTGAGAAATGAATCACTTGATTCACCTAATGTTAACCCCAGTTCACCTTCCCTTCCCTGCCCTGATCCAATAATTCAGCATCGCAGCTTCACAAACTCTAAACCCTCAAACCCGGCTCAGTAAATGGAAAGCCATCTTCAGCTTCAAATCACCCACTTGGCCCTTTGGCAGTAAATATCAAATAATCACTCACTCGATTAATATTCAAGCCGGAGCGTTTCTGAAATATAACAGATGTGAAAAAAGAAAAAAAAAAAGAAAAAACCACAGCACAGTGACAACTGCGTTAAACAGTCGAGAGCCGAGCGATAAACAGCAGAGGATCTGGGAGTGTCCTCCGCTCTCTGCCAACACCACGTTCCAGTCTGAGTTCTGCTGCCCGGACTGGATCCCGTCAGAGAGAGAGAATGAAATAATGAGAGAGACACATGCGGAGGAAGTGAGAGGGAAAAATGAGAGTGTGGTGGCCCAGCTCTCCCCGTAGACTCCCAGTAGACGGGCTGTTGTGCAGATGAACTCTCCCCTGCGTTGGGTTTAGATGGTGGTCAGCATCCTGACAGCCAACACACACACACACACACACACACACACACACACACACACACACACACAGAAAGAGTGGGTGACCCCGCGGACAGTTGTGAACAATCTAGTTGTGCACCTGATGCTTTAAGATTTTGTCTCCCACCTGATGCTCACTTGTTATATTGACATGTGATTTCACATCTATAACTCAGTAACATCTTTATGTTTCCTGTCTCGTTAATGAGACGTCCTCGTTTGTTATTCATTTGTGTTGTTGCCGTTCAAAGATGTGCACTGTTTGTTAAGTGTTTGCTCTGTTATTCATTTCATGGGACATAAAATGGGACAATTAAACTAACCAACTGGCAAATGAACTAATTAACTAACACAGCCAAGTACCACGGTCCTTGCGTACTTACATCAACGATGGATCATGTGTCTGTTCATAATCTGAAATGGTGGCTTGCTTGTGGTGACAAACCCACGGATCATTACAGATCACCACAGATGTTTGGCACCTTACAGGACATTGTTTTGTTTTTTTGCCACAACTTTTCTGTTGTTCACTCTCAATGTTCTGACTAACCTTCTTTTTTTGGGGGGGGGGCAAAAACTGAGATAGATAAAGTCATCAACTTGCCTGTAAACATAGTGCAGCATTTAAAAAGCCAAATAATTAATTCAGGATCTGATGGAGAGCAAAGCAGAGCTAAAAGGGAGTAAAATATTGGATTTAAGTTAGTCACATGCTCATAAACGTGATGTTGAGTGAAAGTAATGCTTCCCTGTGTCTGCCGGATGTGTAAATAGTCACCGGTACGCAAAAACACTAACCACGATCCACTAACAAAGTGATAGTGTTGTTTTCTTGGGTTGTTTCTCTCCCCCACGTTACACAAATTATAATGAACTTTAAGTCATGAGTTTGTCATATTTAATCCCCTTTGGGCTCCCCACCATCATTTCTCTTATATTGTCAAATGTCAAAAGGAAAAATACCATAAACATATCTAAAAAGCAACAATCTCAACACTGTGCACCGCCTCATTCTTCTTTTTTGATATTTCACTGCTGGTTGTCTGTGGGTCAGTTTCCCTGACAATGAAAACAGACAATGAACACGAGCACACGCCCAGATCCACGGTGACAATTTTCTGCCAGCGCCTTGTGCTCACTCAGCTTTAGGAAGGAAATGGCCGATTCCCAGCAGGGACCGTCGCCGCCATATTTAGGACCTGAAGCCTTTGTTAGAGTAGACGAGCCCGGCTGCCAGTCGTTCTCCACCCAAAACGATTGCCCCCGGCCGGCAGCGAGCTGCAGCACTTCACAGCATCTTCCCTGTTGCTGCAGGCTGAACGGGCCAGACTCAGTCTGCATGGTGAGCACCCTCTGGTGGCCAAGGCATGTGGAAGTGAAGCTGTGGATAGTTGGTACTTAGTAGGAAGAATTAGAATTGGGCTCGAGCATTCACCTATGCGCTGACCGTGACCTTTTTTGCAGAGGACGGCAAGTTAAAACAGAATTCATTGTGTATTGGTCACAACACAACTACCTCATTTAAGACCTAAAAGCTAAATAAAGCGTGAAATCATCATATTTGTTACAGATTCTTCAGGAGTAATACTGTTCAAAAATAGTAGTACCGGGCGACAGAGTTGTTGTGTGTAGTGGCTTATCTGAAGTTAATACATTTTTTGATTGCATGAATTTCTTTCTTTTCCCACAGACACCGAGCAAACACAAACCGCCACAGAAACAAGCAGCAGATCACTAGAGACCAGTCTGTCAACTGAGCCGCTCACCTCCACCCTTGCTGGAGCCACCACTGAGGCCAGCGGTAGAAGCAGCAGTAGCGGCAGCAGCATCACCAGCAGCATCAGCAGCAGCATCACCAGCAGCAGCATCAGCAGCAGTAGTATCAGCAGCAGCAGCAGCAGCGGTAGTAGTATGAGCAGCAGTATCAGCGGCAGCAGCAGCAGCAGTAGTATCAGCAGCAGCAGCGGTAGTAGTTTGAGCAGCGGTAGTAGTTTAAGCAGCAGTAGCAGCAGTATCAGCAGCAGCAGCAGCGGTAGTAGTATGAGCAGCAGTATCAGCAGCGGCAGCAGTAGTATCAGCAGCAGCAGCAGCAGCGGTAGTAGTATGAGCAGCAGTATCAGCAGCGGCAGCGGTAGTATCAGCAGCAGCAGCAGCAGCGGTAGTAGTATGAGCAGCAGTATCAGCAGCAGCAGCAGTAGTATCAGCAGCAGCAGCAGCGGTAGTAGTATGAGCAGCAGTATCAGCAGCAGCAGCAGTAGTATCAGCAGCAGCAGCAGCGGTAGTAGTATGAGCAGCAGTAGCAGCAGCGGCGGCAGCAGCAGCAGCAGTATCAGCAGCAGCAGTATCAGCAGCAGTAGCAGCGACTGGAAGGACTCTGTTAATACAGACCCGGGGCCAGGCGTCACCCATGCCGTGTCCTTGGAGTCCAGGTCCAGGTGGTTAACAGAGGACGCCAGCCTGCCTCAGCCTCAGGACAACCCAAACAGCACTCAGTGGCTGGGGGACGCCACGGACATCGACAGCACCTACACTTCCACCACCATCACCCGAGCCGGGGAGAGGACCCTGCTGTCGGTCACCTCCTCCTCCTCCTCCTCCTCCTCCTCCTCCAGCAACAGCACCTCCTCTATGTTCACAGAAGATTCCAACTCCCATCATCCCCCCTCTACCTGGGGCCTTCCCGCCAGGTCGACGGAGACTGAGGACTACACCCACAGCGCCCCATCCACAGGGACCGACAGCAGGGACACAACAGACCAGCACGTGACCCGCTCCTTCAACGGGACGTTTTCAGAGACTGGGACCCCTGGGGGGTCCAGGGGAACCCAGAGTTTAACTGAGCGGCCTAACGCCACCCAGCATCAACACACCTCAGCGTCCGAGGGGACCTCCGACTCGACACCATCCCTCAGGGTGACAGAGCTCAGCACCGACCAATCGGACGTGTTGATATCTTCCACGCCTACTCTCAGCTCGGCCACAGAAGGTCCTACCAACATCTCAGGGACGGACCCAGCGGAGTCAGCATCTAATGTTGCCACCTCCACCGAGGCGTCCACTGCAGGCCACAGCTTCAGCACTCAGAACCAAGAGGGCACCGATGGGCTGCCGTCCCAGACCGGCGAGGCAAGCGTGGGCCCGGGTCTGACCACAGCGCCCCCTACAGTCGGTAGCAATACATCTGAAATGGACGACTCTCTGACGGACACTGCGGTGCTGGTTACTGAGATCTCCCTGAACACCACACCTGTTCCTGTCACAGTAAGGTACGCTGTGTTGTTTACTTAACTATTTTTTAACTGTGTCTGTTGTAATTAATGTTCACAGAGAACTTCAGCTCGAATCAAGTTTCCTTGCTCTTGTCAGGAGTCTGTGAGAGACTGTTCATTTATTTTCTCTTAAACAGACCACAGATAACAGAAGCCTTTGCCTCCCCCACCACCACCACAACCAACCCTGCTCTACCTGCAACCACATCCTCCAGGTTCAGCAGCAGCAGCAGCAGCACCACCACGAGCAGCTCAACCTCAGAGTCACACGACGAAGCCACCACCCCGTACACCACGCCCTCCACCACCACAGCCTCCACCCTGGTCCCACAGACCTCCGCAGCGCACCCGACCCATCGCCTGTCACCAAGCCAAACCCAGGGGCCTTCAACCGGGATCGCTGATCCCACCAATTTCACCACCCCGCCGATAGAAACGGCCACTCCGGGGGTTACCGCCTCTCACCGCCAGCGCGTCACCACCACACCCTACGCCCACAGCACCCCCACCAGTACAGAGCTTCTGCTCACCACTGGGAAAAAGACAGACAGAGGGACCACAGAGCCGGCGGTGACAACGTCACCCATTGACGTCCAGCCTACCAAGGCACCGCCTCTACCAAGTGAGTTGTTCATCAAGGTCTTCTTTGCTCCGGTTAGCTGTGGTAAATCTTGCTTTTACCACAGCAGCTGTATTTGACATTGGAATAGTAGATAACACAGGTGTTAACAAGAGAGAGCAGACATCTGCCAAGGCTGAGAAATCTCCCACCTATATTCTGTTTCACCCGAAACTTGAATTTCCATCTCCGTCTGACTGAAATATTTCTTAAATGTTATGCACTTGTTTTGCCCTGTCTCGCAACGGTGAAGCACCCTTCCAAAAATTCCTGAATCCAGATCCGGATTTGGATCTCTTCCAAAATGTAATCACCTGTTACCATGGCCGAGATCTACCTAAACATAATGTCTTGAGTAATCGTGCTAACAAACAAAAAGCAAAACAAACATTAAATGAAAGAATTGAGAATTCACAAAAATGTATTTGCAGTATAATGGATTGTAATCTATGGAATTGTCAAATGATTTAGCCAGATTATATCTTGTGTCTACAGTATATGGGATAGTATTTATGGGTAAACTGAATTTAAAGTCAAATTTAGCGTTTTAGCACCACAAACTTGGTTTTATCAGCTTCCGTTTATTGATATGGTCAGTGATTGATCTGCAAAGTCACGTAGTTTCAGTGGATGGGATAAACAATGGCTGTGGTCATAAACAAGTGAGTTGATGTAATAGCAGAAACATCAGTGTCTGTCACTGTAACTCATCTGACAGTTCCTTTTTTTCATGTATAAATACTTTCAAATGTGAGAGAATGGAGTCAGACACATGCAGGAGCTTTCAAATGACCAGAGATCTGTTCTTTTTGGATTAAAGAAGGTGCCTCGCTGTAGACGATGTGCACATTTAAATGAAATGAATTGATGCCGACTATCCAGCAGTGATCTTTCTACTCGAGTGTATGAGTGCAACGCCGGGGGATAAAACTCTCTCTTTCACAAAAGAACAGAAAAATTCTAAAATGAAGGTCGAGGT
Organism: Scophthalmus maximus; assembly: GCF_022379125.1. Lineage (NCBI taxonomy): Eukaryota > Metazoa > Chordata > Actinopteri > Pleuronectiformes > Scophthalmidae > Scophthalmus > Scophthalmus maximus. The sequence continues at coordinate 13,561,393 of NC_061528.1, read as the reverse complement.
CAATTCACATCATGGGATTGATAAGATGTAATGAATGTCAGTATGAAACCATGTAACTTTTTTTATTAAAGGTTCAGTTCAATATATTTAATGGTCAAATGTCTGCTCTCCCATCTGAACTCCAGGAAACCCCTGTGTGTCGAACCCTTGTCTGAACGGAGGGATGTGCGTGAGCCATAAAAGGCATCAGTTCACCTGCCACTGTCAGCAGGCATGGACAGGACCGACCTGCAACCAGGGTGAGCTTCTCTCCTCTTCCCCTCCTATTCTCTTCTCTTCCTCCCGACTGTCTGATAACAGCATTGTCTCAGGCTGCCTTATATTTTGTCCTTTTTCAGTCCGTCCAGACATTTCTTACATAAAGTGCAGAGGATTAACACCAGGTTTGACTTCTGTGGATCCAGCGGGTGTGATTTTGTGATACCATTATGTATCCGTGTGCCCAGACATGGACGAATGCGAGAGGGATCCCTGCCCGCTTGGCTCCAGGTGCGTGAATACACGAGGCTCCTTCAGCTGCGAATGTTCACTCGGCTTCGACCTTGAGGACGGACGCTCCTGCACCCGAGGTAAGTTCCCTGTATATATATATATATACACACACATATATGCTAATTATTATTTTTCTAGTTGAGTTGTTTTCTCAAAAGGCCTTTCTTTGATTCCCCCCCACAGCAAAGACATTCCTGGGAACGTTCAGTGTCAACAGGCTGCCACACGACCCTGTTATCTTCAAGAGCGCCACCATGCACGAGATCCAGAGGGAGATCATTCAGCTGGTGAGGGGCAGTCCACACCACAGCCTTGTCTCTGCTCGTTTCTGAGAAAGTCTCTCTTCTAGGCTCATACGCACCCTTCTTCCTGTCTTCCACTGCAGCTCAATGCCTCCTTGTCGGTCCTTCAAGGCTACAGCCGCTCAACTCTGAGTAAGAAGTGAGTCCTTGCGATCACTAACCCATTATATTTCTGGGAATATTTCAGCACTCTATGTGTCAGAAATGCAATATGTTTAAGACCTTAGAGATGCGGTGTTGACATTTTGTCAGCGTAGACCTCGGGGGACTGACCTCTGAACTCCCCCCGCAGAGAGGAGGACGGGGTTCGTATCTCAGCTGTCAACATGTTTTCCGTCTCCACTGATGTGACGAGCGCTGAAGTGTACAACAGCATCCAGATGTTTCTCGGCAACTGCAGCTCCTCGGTGGCCCACTGCCGAATGGTCCTGCACCACCAGCTCACCTATCACGGTAAAGATAACAGCCAACATTGTAATGAACATAATTACGCTCGTTTTCCATATATAATACTCTTTTTTTTTAAACTAAACATTGAGGGCCCACAATCAAAGTAAATAACATGCTTAGAGCCACCAGAGGGCAGAATTGAGCTTATGTGGAAGGTGCCATGATACATTTGTGAAAATATTCCCCAGTCAATGCTGGAAAAACTGACAAACGTCACGCTACATGAAACTCTGCAATACCATGAATTGCGGAAATATGCAATAAGATTACTGTGATCTCGCATAAACATCAGTAGTTTTTACAGTGGGTTGATAAATCCTGACATCTTCTTCAGATGGAACCTGATTGTAATGGCAAATGTTTTGTTGTTGTCTGTCGTGTGACACTCTTGACTGAACTCTGTCCACACTGCCTTCCAGTGGAGAGTCTGTGTGCGGCTCAGAAGACTCAGTGCGACGCCGAGCGCTCCACCTGCGCAGACGGCAGTGGCACAGCCCACTGCCAGTGTCTCCAAGGATACTACAAACACAATGCTGACGACTTGTCCTGCCTAGGTACAGTAAGCTCCCTTTCTCTCTCTCTCTGCTTCTGGTTATCACAACCATCCAGCTAGTAAAGCGGATGATCTTATACAAATAAAATGTTCTACTTTCTTGTGCAAAAAAAACCTTCCTGACCAAAACAAAACGCTGCGGGAAAAGTCGATTTCTCTAAATTTCACACTAAGTCCATACAAACTTAAACAATGTTGGCCTTTGTGCCCTGTAACAGAAAAACCAAAACGTTTTGTTTCAGACTGTGGAGACGGCTACAAGCTGGAAAACGGCACCTGTGTCCCGTAAGTTCAGCTTCATTTTCTCTCTCCTTTCGTTCACGATCAGATTATGAGAAACAGATTTAGGATCAAATTCTAACCGCAGATTCTGTCTCTGGCTTTTCAGGTGCATGTTTGGATTTGGAGGATTCAACTGTGGAAACTGTAAGTGACCCTAACAGACGATTCAATGATATCCTCATCCTGGGATTGTTAAATCTTTTATTATTATTAATATGTCGTTATTTGATGTCGCAGTCTACAAGCTGATTGCGGTTGTGGTGTCGCCTGCGGGGGGCGCTCTGCTCCTCATCCTCGTCATCGCTCTCATCGTCACCTGCTGCAAGTAAGTCTGCTGATATTGTTAGCGTGAAACACCATCCTTGTCTCGTTATTTATTTGAACATATTGAATGAACTGGAATGTTCTTGATACTAGTGCAGTATTGAAATGAGTCACGTGGATGATTAAAAGATACAGATATAGATTCATCCATACTGCCAAGGCCCACCAGTCCCGTTTGATTTAATAAAACACCACCAAATAACACACACTCACGGGTGTCACTCCTAAATATGCCAGAATATTTTTCATCAAGATCCATGTATTATTCCCTGGGAAATTGGTGAAAGTGTCAAAAACTAAAAACTATACGCCATAGAAAGTGGGAAAAAAAAGATTCCTGGATCTGCCCCCTTTGTCCAGATCTGCACCAACATGGTCAAAAACATAACCTCTTTGACAGAGGTAATTATCTGACGGCGGCACATTTACCTAATTGATCAGTTCACCCAAGTGACTGTCTCGCCTCGGATGTTTTGATGAAGAAACGTTTCATCTCCCAGGAAGGACAAGAATGACATCAACAAGATCATCTTCAAGAGCGGAGACCTGCAGATGTCCCCTTACGCAGACTTCCCCAAAAATAACCGCATATCCATGGAGTGGGGCAGAGAGACCATCGAGATGCAGGAGAACGGCAGCACCAAGAACCTGCTGCAGATGACGGACATTTACTACTCTGTAAGGAGACTACTAATACACCTCCCATTCCTAGATCTGTCTTTCTTGCTCAAGTTGGGATTTAGTTTTCGGGTGTGTTTGGATACAACTGATAAATATCTATACTAGACAAGTAATTAAAAAACACCTTATATTAATCCTCTCTCTTTTTGTGCCTTTTCCCTCAGCCTGCGTTGCGCAACGCAGACCTGGAGAGAAACGGCCTGTACCCGTTCACAGGCCTGCCGGGCTCTCGCCACTCGTGTATCTACCCCGCCCAGTGGAACCCCTCCTTCATTAGTGACGATTCACGGAGAAGAGACTACTTCTAACTGCTCCACCTTGAACACACACACACACGAAACGTAACATCTCTTATACTGGCAAGTGTGATGTGTCATGATTTTAGTTTTTTGAAAACCTGTATGACCGTCTGCATTCAGGGCTGCACATAAATTATATAAATGTGTGTGTGTTGTTGTTGTGTGCGTGCGTGTGTGTGCATATCATGGGAGTACACATTTTTGCAAGTAAAATGTGTTTTAATGACGATTTCAGTAATTTTTCATGTTTTATCTCACTTACTTCAACTTGCATGTACTTCACATTACCGCTGTGGTTGTAAAAGATTGTTAAATGTGTTTTTCCTCCCTTCCAGGCAGCCACTGATTCTCACTTTGTTATGAAAAACAATAAGATGGTTTCTGAAGGTAGGTAATTGATTACAGTAAACAGTTTGCCTGGTAATGCAGAGTAGATTTGTTTGAGAAAAAAAATTGAATGAAATTCAATGAAAAAATAAAAGTAGAAAGTACATGTTCATCAACTGTGCTCACAGAAATGAACGTGACATTCTGGCTGCCAGGAAAATGGGAAAACACATTTGAATAAAATACAAAACAGCAGTATTGTAAACTGCATGTGATGTGTAGCAAATAGACCAGAACATGCAAAAAAAGAAGAAGATAATGTGTGGTCCTTAAAGTGCTGAAATATAAATATGTGCGTGCCACTGCTGTGATTTCGAAAATAATCAGTTTCTTCATATTGAGGGAACATAACAAACCACTGAAGGTTCATTTTTTTGTACTAGTGCAAAGCGAGGAAGGACTTTCTAATCTGATGCCAACATTTATTTATTCCCTGTATGTCTAAATCCTTGACATGTAGCACAATGAACATCTCATTCACACTGACTTTGGAGGGAAAACAAAAAACAGTTGTTTTACAACGTGTTTGTGTGTGTGCGCGCCTGCGTGTGTGTCTGCGTTTGAGAGAGAATGAGTGAGTTTTGTACATTTCTCTTAAGTATTGATCTGTATACCAGGATGATATTAAATGCTGAGTTTGAATGTGAAGGTGTACCATAATTAGATATTTCTGACATCAAGTGTTATTTTTAAGAGGTTTTTTTTTTATCGTCCTATGTGATTATATGGTCTGTTGATTCTGGCGTTATAGTCAGACGTGCATATTTAAATAAAAAAATATTGAGTATTTTGTGTCCAATTAAATTGTATTTTAAATTCGCTCTTTGAAGCTTTTTGTTCTGTAGTTGACACAGCTTGTGTTGTAACTTATTAGAGGATTCATGCCGTTAAATCATTCAAATGTTAAATCAAAATATATTGTAAATTGAATAGGTTGTGGAAATGGTATTTCCCATAATAATATTTTTTTTGGTCTCCAAGGTTTGGCACAAAGCAAGAGCGGCACAGTAAAAGTGTATTTTAACTAAGTTTTTAAAAAAACTAAAAAGGTATTATTATTTTTTTGTGTAAATTTTAATTTGTTCAATTTCAAAGCAACTTTTTGGTCACTTTGAACTTGAAACTGCACTGAAGTTATGAGCTTGTTTTCAGAGCTGATCACTACTGCCAAGTTGCATTAAGTTCCAAATCAATGGGATGTAAAGGATTGGAATTTATATCGTTTTATTTCAAATTTGACTAATGAATCCAAATTCAATCAGTCAGTACTTGCAGCTACATATATCATGTACAGTAACTATCACCTGAAAGACCTGGCTGCTTGAAATTTGGATGCCTTGTGTCTGCCCCATGAAAACCGGTTTCCTGTAGGTTGATGAATAGCCACTGGTTATGCAACAGGCTCACCACTATTTGGATACATTGACAACCCAACTACCCTTGAAAAGTTTACCTAAAAATAAAACGACTGAATGTCTACACTGTGTGTGTGTGTGTGTGTGTGTGTGTGTGTGTGTCTGTGTGTCCTTTAAAAGAAACAATACTTAGATCATATACAGTTCCACGTGTTGTAGGCGTAATAAAAAAGTCGCAGAAAATAAACCAAAAGGACAATACACTCAAAGGACAAATTCATGCAGGACTGATACTTAAATCAAGAAAAAAAAGGTGATTTTATAGTTATACATCACACACCTGTGATTGCGAGAGAAAATGTCAGGCTTGATAGAACTATCCAATATATTCTTGGTTTCCCGGGTGTCTCCTTTGCAATGCTGCATAGACAAGAGGACGAGGACGACTGCTGTTCAAGACGCAAGGAAAAAAGTTTTCATGTAGTATATCTGCAAAATAGAAATTGCAAATGAACAGCCTTGAATTTAGTTCTAAGACCTAAACAGGCCAGTCCATTTCTCATGGTCTGCATGCCACAGTAGAATCACTGCAAAAAGTACATGTTGTACTATTCCTTCATTGCCCTGAACTTGCTTCATTTCAGGGTGTACGATGCAAACGGATATGGTATGGATTTGTATGGATTAAACAAAGAAGATACACCATGCTGACAGGTGAGCTCCACTGGAAGGTTACAGTATGATTTACATGCTATGCTCCATTTGATATAGTTGTTTGCATGATGTATCTATCTACCATCTATTGGTTTCCTGGTTTCCTTTTAACGCCTCTTAAAAGGCTGGTGCAGAAACACTCACACCAACGGAGATCGCGCAACAGCTACATTATACTTTGAGTTTTCTAAACCACCAATGGAAAATCACATTGATCTGGGTGAGCACACTTTTATGTTGATCAATGGTCCTCTATTCTTCATCAACCTCACTGCAAACATCTTCTACGCATGCTGCCTGGTCTTTCCACCGCGCAGCGGACAAAGACTCGCGCAGCCTTTGACGACGCTTCTGGGATATCTTGTCTGGTGCTCAGTGATGTATTGTGTTGCTTTGCCTTTAATGTTTTGGGCGCTAAAGGAAGGAAAAAGCTATTACATATTTCTTTTGTCCTGGGCGATTGTGCTCTACATTATGCACTGCAGCATGACGTGTTACGTCTGGCTGAACTTCTTCTTCTACATCCAGATTGTCCCTGTGCGGCGAGCTCTTTTGATCTGGATTAAGAGGAACGTGAAGTCTGTCATGTACGGGGCTCTGCTTCTCGAAGCGATGTTCGTCTTTTACAGTAGCGCAGTGAATATAGCATATATAGTGTCTCACATGTCCAGCGGCCTCACATGCTTTAATGGCACGTGCCCTACATATAGGATTCCACTGGTCTTCTCAAACACGGCTTTTGACATCATCTTCAGAGTGCATATCCTGCTGTGTATGTGTTTCATGACCGTTTCTAGCGTTTCCACGGCCCACTACCTGTGTAGACACATGAGGAACATGGCACAGAGTGGCAGCCCCTTCAACACTCGGAGGAGGCCAGGTCAGATGAGAATCACCATCACTGGGCTCTCCCAGGGAGTACTCTACTTCCTCTATGAGACGTACTATTTACTTTATTCATTGACCAACTCCTACTCCCAGCACATTTTACTCGGTCCGTGGATCTGCTTCACGGTCACCACCCTGTACATATCAGGCACCACGTTCAACCTGGGCGTCGGTCAGGTCATATTCAGACAAAGGGCGGTCCACATCTGGATGGCACTCAAAGCAATGTGTCATATTGGCTTGGTAACAAATGGGGGTGAAGTCCACGCTAGCCAGCTGACATTGGGTGAAATAGCCACTACCCAAACGGTTTCTGTTAAAATGTCATAGTGATTATTATGACTAGTGGTTACTGCCGTCCTCTGTATCTCTGCGGCAGCTTTCAACTTTTTAAAAAAAAAGACAAAGAAAAAAAAAGAATTCTGTTGTCACTGGGGTTATCTTAGCTTTGAGATTCAACATATAAAACCGAGCGTCTGCTGTTGTGTGGGGTTTGGAAGAAGTGTGCATTATTTATTTTTTAATCTGTCCTCTGACTCCCCCAACTCTATAAAAGTGTAATACTGGAGTGCCTCTTTTATCTTTGCATCTGTACGTTTTACTGACTCAGCAAATGAACATGATGACAGAATAAAATCATGTATTGGCTGTATAACAATTATCATGTGATTTTACAGTATATATGCTTTATTTGCTTTTATCACTTTATTTGCATATCTTAATTTGCATCTGATGCAAATACCTCAGATTTGCTACATTACGCGGAGAACCTCACAGGTTTCAACAATAAGAGCACCACAAGGGAAGAGGACACTGCAGCAAGGACACTGCAATGCAAACAAACTAAATGAAGACGGATGAAGAGGGATTGTCCACACATCTACCGGCCATGTGCACATATGCACATGTGCAGCCGGATCTGCTACTTCTCAGAGCAAGGACGACCAACTGCAGACAGTAAAAGAAGGACTGGGTGCACTGTTTGATCTGTGGTCTTTCATTTTGCAGACAGACCAATGTTTGCGTCTTCATCAGAGTAAAAAATGGGGATGAACTTACTAACCCGTGCTCCACTAAATTGGCTTTCTGTCATTCTCATTGGGGCTAATGTATTTTACATCGTGTGACTTATCCCATGGGACATATCAGTCCGTCAAGCTTCTCCTGGGGTCTTTCGATTTGCTGTACTCTTGCTTTTCAGATGTCAGACACTTGTTGTTTTTTTAACCTCATAACTAACAATAGGAATTTCATACCAAACTCATATTTGGTATCTCTTTTTTAAACATTTTGTCCACTGGTATGACTTCCTCTGTTTTTAGCTAAACTCCTACATGGATACAAGCTGCCCCTGAAGCCTGGAATATTCCTGTAGAAGCTCAAAGTCAATGATTGACTGATTTCGTGTTTTAAAGGTCAAACCTGTGTGTAGCTTTGTTTTTGTTCCCATACACTTTCTAACTGTAAAATTCTGGAGAGACTAAGGTCAAACCAAGACCCCTGAAAATAAATGCTGTAATTTTCTACCAAATACTGAGACATTTGTAAACGTAAATTGCTATGTTTGGAATCTAATATGTAAACACAATCACAAGTAGTCACATTAAAACATAAAAAACAAAGCAGATCATTACATAATGTCATTTTTCTAGCAAATTTAATTGGGATATGTATTATTTTTATATTCTGATTTGCCTGTAATGCAAAAAGCTCAGATCTGTTTCATTGCACTGTTTCATACATGAATGGAAACTACAAACAAATTACAGATGGACTATGAAACGTGTCCCAATTAATGTGCCTTTTGTTACTTTCAACATCATGGCTAATGCATTTTTCATAATATTTGCATGGTCTGTCCATTCATGGAGAAAGGATCATGCCACCTCTGTCTCGGGTTTCAGTGACATCCAATAATTCACAAGTACGCACAAGTACATTAGGTTATGTTTTTTGGTTATACAAAGTACCACCACCACCAGCAGCATTTTAGCATTTTGACCAGCGCCATCTTGGGTTTTTTTGCGAGCAGGGGTTGGGTCTGACTGAGAGCTCGTCCGCGCACCAATTGGACAGTACTAGCTGTCAATCTCGCTGTATCCAATCTAAATGACTATGTCCATTTTTTATTTACTGTTTTTTATACACAACTGCTAGCTACAGTTGTGTGCATTTTACTCGCTAGCTGTGTGTTGTTTATGTTCCTTCTTGTGTACCAAGTGCTTGTTGAATGTTCATTCCAGTTCTTGATAATCTTTAATTAAAATCCTATCACTCAAACCTTGTTGATGCTAGGATGACGGGCTGAAAGGCACATGCACTACTGTGATCTGGCTCACGCACTCCTGTGGTCTGGCACATGCACTACTGTGATCTGGCTCACGCACTCCTGTGATCTGGCACATGCACTACTGTGATCTGGCTCACACACTCCTGTGGTCTGGCACATGCACTACTGTGATCTGGCTCACGCACTCCTGTGATCTGGCACATGCACTACTGTGATCTGGCTCACACACTCCTGTGGTCTGGCACATGCACTACTGTGATCTGGCTCACACACTCCTGTGATCTGGCACATGCACTACTGTGATCTGGCTCACACACTCCTGTGATCTGGCACATGCACTACTGTGATCTGGCTCACACACTCCTGTGATCTGGCACATGCACTACTGTGATCTGGCTCACACACTCCTGTGATCTGGCACATGCACTACTGTGATCTGGCTCACGCACTCATGTGATGTTTAATCTCATCGCACATAACAGTAGTGAATCCTCTAAGAAAAGGCCATCTTTTGAGTTAAAGCAGACACAGAGGCGAGACACTGAGTTACTTGACCACATTTGAAAATACACAACCGGACCGAGACCAACCAAAAAAGACAAAGCACAATTTCTGAGAAACCAAACACAGACACAGACACCTAAAGGAAAAATAAAGGAACTCTTCAACACAACAAGGCTTGGTTATTAGAACCATTCTCTGTAAAGCCAAACCCAAAGTTTTTACCGGACTCTCCACAGCGATTCGAACACAATACTCGTGCACTATTTGTCATATATTTTGTTATATACATTTTTTCTTGATGCATTCGACTCTTGCTGCTGCTTTAACAAGTGAATCTCCCTGGCGTGGGATTAATAAAGTTATCTTAACCCCCTAATTTCTTATCTCCTATGTAAAAAAAACCCCTCATGATGTCGCAATTATGAAATCATTTTGTTTAACGTATGACATAATTATCTTGCCATCATGATTTTTTTTATGGTTATATCTATCTAATTATAAGATGTTTTTGTATTATCAGTGTGGGTCAGAATTTTATAATAATGACATACATAATGCTGAAATGAACACATTTTATTTAATCATTAGCAGCTACGTAAAGAAAATACATTTAGAATTTAGATACAGAACTTCACAGCGATGTGAACAGCAAACAAACCTTACCTTCCGTGAAATAAGGCAGTTTTAATCTAGGGTACTAAAAAAATTAAAGTAAAAAAGTAAAGGTGGGATTTGTGGTCTGTGAGTGCTCTGCGGTCGGAGCTTCTGCAGAGCTCCCTGAAGGCGTCGCGAGCGCCACGGCCCCGCCTCCTCCTGCTCGGTGCTCGGTGCTGGTTGCTGCTCGTCACTCGCGCCGAGGAGGCGCACGAGTGTCAGGTCCGAGGGAGCGGCTGATATTCTGGGGGAAGAATAACCAAAAATAAACCAAACAAAACAAGCGACTATCCCCTAAACGAGATTCGATCGACTCATTTGCCGAGCGTGAGCGAGAGGAAACAAACGCGACGTGAAATGTAGAATTCGCAATCCCAGTGGAATAACGCGCGGTGCAAAGTGGCCGCCCAGGTGAGTGTGTGGAACACGCACACATGGACATGTAAAAGGGCTGAAGTCCGTTACCTCCGCACGGTGCAGCTGGCTGCTGCTCTTCAGTCGGCGCCTGTCGATGTCCTCGTTCCGTTCACTGCGACGTTCACTTGACCGAGCTACAAATAACCTGCGCATCGAGCAGTTCGTCAACCGGCTCCTGTCCTTATTTCTACTTTTTAATTTTTAATTTTTTTTTTTACATTTTTTAAAAACGTTTGACATCGCGCCGGCGACGTCACAGCACGTGTTTCCTTTGAAGCTAATTTGTTTGTGTTTTTGGTCGAGAACCACGGCGCCGCCGGTAAGTATCGTGAAGTGTTCCAGTTGTTACGTAACGACCGTGAACGCCGCAAACTACGTTAACTTGGTTGTTGTTGTTGTTGTTGTTGATTTGTTGCTGCCGCAGCTGCCGCGTCTGTTTTCCTGAACTGCCTCGACGTAAATCGTTTGCACTCCACAATAACACTGTAAGTTTTCTACGGTTTCTCTCAAAAGCATTTGCCCTCCGTTGAACTGTTCTTTAAATGACATAAGAATTGTGGCTGTACCTTTTTGAAGGGGTTACTTTTGCTTTCATGTCTTCGTCGCTGGCAGCTCATCCCGGGGTGCGGCCTGTGAAGTCGGCCACCTTGGCGTCCTAAGGGCCCCAGTGGCTCCGATGGCCAAATGGCCCCGGCCCTGACCAGAACCCTGAAGGACGGCCATGTCGTCCACCTGTCGTCTCCCCCTCCCACCGGCAGAGTGGACCCCAACGGGAGGGCCGTGCCCAGGGCCGAGCCGGAGCCTCGCACCAAGCCCACCGAGGACCGCGACCCCCAGAAGATGTGGCTGAAGCTCTCCTTGTTTCCCTCGGTGGACTCCGGCCTGCCGGCGAGCCCCCTGGCGTCCGGCGAGTCGCTGCTCCTCCGCAGGCCCGCCTCGCTCCTCAGCTTCCTGTCCCTCAACGAAGGCCTGAGAGATTCTCATCAGGTGGTCTCCGTCTTACCAGATGTACTAGACATGTTTTTAGGCCCTGTGCCTGAGCACAAAAGCCAAGAGGCCTGTCTGCTGCATGGCTGCGGTGCCGCTCTCGACCGTGGGCCAGATGGTTGTGATGTGCATCGCTCCCCTTTTACACTTATCAGTGTTTCGCCGTCAGATCCCCTCGGGGAGATTAAGCCCGTGGGCTGCACTCCCCTTTACGCACCCCCGCCCCCACCGATACAGGGGGAGGCAGCCAGAGTGGTCCGTGCTCGTCTTGCAACAGTGCAGTCTTGCAGTGACAGAATAAACGTTGACCAACTGGCATCCAGAGCTGCGCTGGAGGAGGCAGCGAATGAGCAGTTTTCTAAGCTGGCAGGTTTGCACAGCCGAGCCGGGGGGCTGAAGAGGCGACTGCAAGTGGTGCTCGGAGAGCAGGCTTCGCGGCACTGCGACCGGCAGCTGGAGGGCCTGGAAAGGCACAGTGATGTTGGGGATGTGGCCCAAGAAAGCCTGGAGTCCTTACATCCCGGTGTACTGCCTCCACAAGCGGTCGGCGGGTCGTCCACAGCGTCACCTTCCCCCACAGAGCTCAGAGAGTTCAGCCGCTCCTGCGAGGCGGTGCTGAGAGGCCTGCAGCAGGACCTGGACTCAGAGGCCACGGACAGCAGCAGCGCGGATGAGGACGAGGAGGAGGAGGAGGAGGAGAAGAGTCACAGCAGAACCACGACTTTGCCTGTGTAAGTATCAAGCAAGTAGAAGTGACTTATCTCCATCTGCACATTCTCTGTATGTGATCGATAAGACTAATTCTCTAAATCCCTGAGTGTGGCTTGTAGAGACATGAATGTGTTTATTTCTCATCACGATACAAAGGAGCTGGATTGTTGAAACTGACCATATGCTTTGGGAATAGTAGAAAACAAGTGAAACTTTCTATAACTCATTATTCTTATAACAGAATCAAGTTCAAATAAGATATGAAGGGACATACTGTATGGCTGATTTCCACTCATAAACATGTAATGGCATGTAATCTTTTCTTTTGTTTGTTGAATTGTGGGCTGCTTTGAAATTGTAGTGTGATCTTACTTTCACCTGTGTGTGTATTAGACTGAGCCACAGTGTGTATGTGGCTGTCACATCTGGTTATTACAGATAAAACAAGCCACAAAGGAGAGACTATATAAATACCCCGAACCACAGGTTTTGCGTATCAAGTTGAGGTGAGTCATATCATTCCCTCACATGGTCAAATATGAAGTTACGTGCAGCTTGTGCATATTGTGAAAATAATCAAAACCATCTCACAAAACCATCTGCACTGTTGTCACACTTCCAAGAGATTTGTTGCACTGCTCCAGCATTGTCTTTCCAGACCCAGCTGTGGTTCAGGCTGGAGTCGTTGGCCTTGTTTTTGAACTCAGACGAATGGACAATAAACAGACATAGACTCTCACGCTAGGCAACCTTTCAGTGGAGGACAATGAAGGCATCGCATACTAGATTAGAAAAAAGTGACCAACAAAAAAGTGTAACTTTGAGAAGATGAGCATATTTAGTTACAACTGTTTGACATTATAATGATTCTAACAAAACAAAGACCTTTTTCAGGACGAAGGTGTACGTTTCGGAAAGCCCGCTGTCGCAGTGAATGACGTCCGCTGTGCCTCCGCAGTTGACGCATCATTTTTTCTCGGCCCTTGGCAATGTTAACGGTGCGGTTGACCAAGGTTTGTCCTCCGAGCTGTAGAGCGCGTAAAGAGGTTGTTGTTGTTTTTTTCCATGCTCACACGCGTTTCTCTCTCCATGCTGCAGCCATAAAGCATTTGACAGAATGCCCTACTCTCCTTACCCACAGGGTAGGAAATAAACACAGACATGCCAGGCCAGCCTGCAACATGCCAGCCATTCTGTGCCATCAGGCCGCAGCTCTTCCTCTTTCTAGTGAACAATACTGCAAAGAAGCATGTGCCTGTATATATTAATTTGCTTGCACAAAGAAAATTGTACTGCCCCAGACAATGAAAACAAGAAAGATGACAGTCTTGTAGCAGTAACAGCCTCATATTATGCCTTTTGGGTTTGTCCCTTTTACTTAAAGGGGCAGAAAGAGATTTTGGAGAATCATTTTTTGTGACTGCACTGGTTGGGGGCTCGAACTCGCAGCCTCGGGTATGAGAGACAGACGCGCTTAAAACGAGTCCAAAACCCCGGAGTCGTAGCGTCTGTCGCTAGGTCGTCACTTAAGGTGTCAGGGAATTATGTTCAGAAACTGCACACGCAGTGTTGTGTGGTGCAGTCCGCACCATTTATTTTTGTTTTCAATTTACTGAGCCAGGGCTGAGCTGAAAAAAAAGAATCTTTTTTGGCGTACACACAGAACCGACAGCTCGTGGACCGTGAGGAAATATTCGCTGAATTTGACAGTTTTTCCAAGTATAAAATCTGTTTGTTTTTTATCAGCGCATGTTACTGAAATCAGAGTTCCCAAAGTACAACCAGAACGAGACAGTGGAGGCAACATCTCATTTAGAAAGGAGATTCTTAATAGGGTGCATGCAATTCTTTCTTTTTTTGTGTGTTAATGGTCTGTTAAATTCTGTTTTCGCGTTACCAGGTCAATACGCCTCTCAGTCAACAAAGACGTCAGTGTGCCATTAATGTTCGGACCCATTATCACAATGGTTTTGGCTGCAGACCAATTTTACCTTTCTTTTTAGGACACAAGCATGGCCGCTTATTTCTTAATACACCAAGTTAGATATCGTTCTTCAAGGTGTATGTTTGTTCCTGACTCGGTGTGATAAACAAATACAGTAAAATGGTTTATATGGTCAGAGAACTGGAACAAAAAGGGTTTTTTTTATGAGTCTTTTTATTTGGCTTCAGTCGTTTTGCCAGCTTGCCTTTTGTCCAAGTGTTTTCTTCCCTTATGGAACAATGCTCTGTGCCTCATCAGTAAACCTCCCCTGAAGAGCTTTTATGGCAGGTTCCTCCTTGTTGAGGATGTCCCCCATGCTTGAGAAGAGACAGGTTGTTGTGCCTTCAAAAAAATGTGGAAGTAGTTGACCTTTACGGTTCTAATGAAGTATGTAACACAGAGACATTGTTTGATTTTCAATTTGAAACCATGTGTCCAGCGTTGCTCTTTTTATGCACCGACAGCAGTCTGGCTGCACACCTACAGCTGTTGCTCATTTTCGGTCTCCACTATGTTTAAACATACTGCATGGGAGTCTTTTGAAAGGCTAAATGCTGGAAAGTTGACACACCCAAAAACCCTTATGCGGCTACATGAGCCAAGAACCAGTGTTCAAAGAGGGGAATTCATAAGCTTAGAACTACTTGCTGGGGCTGGCCTTTGATTCAACTGGGATTTGGTTGAGAAAACTCTCATACTTTCTCACTGTGGAGGGTTGCTAGACCCCCACTTTTGAATTCATCTGTGTCAATATCTTTGCGATAATTGTGTTTGTGAACTTGCACACTCTCAGGTGTAAGGCAACCTCTCCCCTGTCCTCTCCTCTCCTCCTGACTCGCCTAGTGCTCTGCAAATATTCCTGGAATTTTTCTCATTATACAGTGGGAAAGAGCTGCAGGGCAGCCGGGTCTGGTCATTGTCTGTGGAGGAAAGACGGTGTCTACTCCTGAGCAGATGGGTATCAGCTCAGGGTTAAGTGAAGCTCAGTTCAGAGCCAGTCAGGAACCAATTACTGCTTTGCTTTTCATCTGCAACAATTCCCCTCCAGATCTACAGACAACAAGTAGTTTTGGAGGAGGCAAACAACATTGTGGGTATGTGACGTCACAGGCTAACATTAGATTAGCTGCTTTGTTACACCAAATGTTATTGTGGAGCGTTCTGTTTGTAGCTGCTTCCTGACTGACTGGCCTAACCTTTCTCTGTCCTACATCCGAGTGTTTGAAGTGGGGGGAGTCGCTCCCTGTCCTTGCCAAGGTCCAAGAGCACTGCCATAGCAACTATTGCCCCGCTGAAGTCAGCCAACCACACACACACACACACAGACACACACACACACACACACGCACGCACACACACACACACACACACACACACACACACACACACACACACACACACACACACACACACACACACACACACACACACACACACACACACACACGCACAAGATGAATGTTAACTGAACAGGCTAGTGTCATGGAAACATATGATAGACACAGTGCACAGATCAACCATGTCTTACTCTGTGGCCCAGATAATCTTTTGTGCTTTAGCAAAATGCACACACCCCTCAATGCTGTTAGGACACTAACAACTTACACTCCACATTACGACACGTTCATATGTCGACAGTGCTGCAGTACAAACTGACAAGTTGTTTGGTCTGCATTTACTCCCTTGGTGTCGCTCAGTCTCTGTCCTCTTCCTTCTGTTGCTCTCTGGTGACACATATTCCTGCCAATGATTCTCACACGCTAACCTCTTCATGCCGCTTCCCGTGGTTGTCTGTCAGCGCAGCGGCCATATTTGGGTTTTATGACTGCATTTGTTATCCTGAGATTGTGCTGCATTCCTAACCGAATTCCAAAGCGTTATAAGGATATTGGAATTTCTCTTCCTGTGAGGTTGGATCAACGACTAAAGCCTCTTACAAAAATGAATGAAATATAATACTATAACATGGGTGTAACTGTCCTTCTCTCCTGGCAGCAGCAGCAGCAGCAGCAGCTGTGAGCGGCGATGGCTGGAAGAGAGAGCGGAGCTGGGCCGCAGATGGAGCTGGGTGCAGCTGCATCTGTCCGGGCTGGAGGGGAAGATACGGCGACTGGTGGAGCTGCACAAGCATATCCGCTCTTCCAAAGTAAAACAATACTCTTCTGTATTCACCTGTAACATGATGTAACATCTGGCAGATATAGAGTTCAAAAGGAAGGTCCTGGAAGTGAAAGTCCCCAAACTGTTTTTCTGTGTGTCTCAGGTTGGTGTGGTGCTCGCGGCGTCGCAGCCACTGACAGACAGGCAAATTCAGCAGAGCCTGCTGAAGGAGATGGTGGGATTATCTTATACCGCCTCAGATGCTGACACTGAACCTTGCAGCCCCACACACCTTCTACACAACATAGAGAGACAGGTGGGTGGGAGGAACCTGCACACACACACACACACACACAAATACACACACACACACACAAACAAAACACTAGTAATACACACTAGTCTAGTAATCTTTTTACACTGGCAGGAGATTATTATTATATTATTATTATTAATCTGTGTCTAGGAAAGATTTTACAAATGAAATTGGGTAATGCTCGCTAGTTTGTGTTATTATTAGACTAAATTGCAGACTACAAATGGAATTTTGAAATGAGAGTTTGTTTGAAAACCTCCCTGAGATAAAATTACATAATTTCACAGAAAGGGGTGGTCTGAGAAAACAGATACTTGAGTCCAAGTTTTTTTTTAATAACGTTTCCCCGCACCAGCTGATGATTCAGCTCCTCATTTAGCTTGACAACAGTGAGTTTGTTGGGGGGTCAGGAAAGAGTAAAAATGTTCTTTAGATGCTGAAAAACCTTTTGTTGTACCTTTGAATGTACATACATTTGTGCGCATGTAGCTTTTCTCACTCATCAAACATATATTGTTTATTATTGGTTGCTGATAAGTGCCATTAAAAAAGCATGGTGTGTAGTACAGCAGGTTTAAACCACATCAAACATTGTAGTGCATATATAGTCACTGCTGTCTCTGTTTAGAAGACGTGTCACACTTCAGTTTCAGTTTTCCACCAGTGTGAAATGCATTTATGTGGGTGATGTCTTCATTACAGAGTGCCCAGCTTAGCCAGATTGTCAGGAGTCTGATGCCTCCTCTTGGCTTTTCAACGCTCTCAAAACAAGCACAGACCTGTAAAGGCAAGAGAAGCTTCACAAGGTAGAGAACACACACACACACACACACACACAATGAGATGTGTAACAGCTGTATTGACATAATCTGAGACTTTCATGTAGTTAAAGGATATGATCACAAGGTCAGTTGAGTTTAGAAACATTGAATTTCTGTGCCATTCTGAAATGATTTATCCAATGAATCTGACTCGTACTAGATTTGATCAGACAGTTTCTATCAGACAAGCTACTAATAGAATAATTTGAAATACAAAAAAGGGAAACTTTGCCCCTTTTTGCACTGTCCCTCGGCTGTAGGATAAATATTCAGGGCTGAGACCTTGCTCCCTGTTTGTAGTGTAACCCAGTGAAACAGTCAGGTCCCATCTGGCCTCACTTGAATCATCCCTTCATGTCCTCCCTTCCTGTTGCCCTTTTAACTTTCTGCCTGGCTGGCTGTGAAGATAAAAATCCATGCAATAAATAAAAGTTTTTCTGCTTGTTTATGCATGTACAGTAACAAGGGGTTATAATTAGGTGTTTGTTTCTGGTTAATACTTGTGAACAGCATCCGAGAGACAAAGACCATCAATTTTTTTGCTCTTTTCGTACGTTTGATCTTAACATGAATCATGATCCTGACATTTACCATGACCTCAACGGATCTTGTCGCTGCAGTGGGCCGAAAGGAGAGGATTTTTTTGCGCCGGGGAGCTCTAAGAGAAGGGGACTTACGAAGAGGCTGCTCAAAGCTGACGTGTCGTGCGTCTGCGCCCGAACACGACCTTTGGTTACCTACGACAAGCCCAAATTGTTCACTTTCACCAGCCTCAGCTCCAGCTGGCGACAGGTAGGCCACGTGCATTCTCTCCTATTCTCCAGCCTTGTCCTGATGAACATTTACAAACTATATAACTGTCGAAAAAACACACAAGCACTTTCTCTGTGATAATTCGAAGAGCTATAGGGCACACATATACATCCAATATACACAATGGTCTTTCCTGAGGATACATTCAGGAAGGGAATCATTGCATTAAGGCTTAGGCTAGAGATGTGCTTAATTTGATTGGTAATACTTGAGAAGCCCATCCCCCTAAACCTTACATCTCCTTACTGTATTACTTTTCTTATCTTAATCCTGCTTCTGATAGAAATCAATATCCCCATGGATACGTCAGTGTATGTTCATCAGTGTCACCCATATCCCCGCACAGCGTGAGTGAGCGTAAATCATGCACAAAAGCTAAAGTACAGATCACTTGCATTTGCAATTTTTCACCCTCCCTTCTCTATTCTGAGAAAGAATCAATAATGTAGATTCAATCATCACTATGCTTTATTACTGGTCTGCCAGCTAAAATTTACATTATCACCATGCACCACTTACAGTGTAATACCCATGTAGGGTTAATAGTAAAGGTTGAGAAGCTGATGATGGTGTGACAGTATGTAAAGGTCATATTACTCAATTGATTCAATGGAAATTACTCCCTTATTCATGGAAAAATAGGCTTTTTGTCACTCTTCACTGGGGGGAAGCCTTATTGTAGCTCCGCAAATTAATTTTTTAAACACCTGCTTCTAACTTAACACTAATATCTCTTGGATTAAATTCAATTAAACAAATCAATTGTGTGGTATTTTTCTTAAGCTTAGACATTGCATAATGCTATGTTCTTGCTGTCAGTAAATATGTGATGCTGTTGCAGTTTAATTTGATGTGATATCTTTATTTAAAGCTACACCAGTGAATGTTTTAAATTAACAGTGTATCAAATGACTGAATGTAAACCCAAGTGGTTGTTTTCAGTGACAAACCCACTGTGTACTAACTCTGGGATGCCAAAAAGCTCCGTGGAACCTTCATGACTACTGTCCATCTACAATTTACAACACAATATAGAGGATTTATATAAAGAAAATAATCAGAGGAACAGCTTCAAATGAAGGGTTGTATTGCATTGTGCCTTGCAGTTGTGTAAACTGGTTTGCCATAATAACTTTATATGAACATGATATTGAAATGTTGTGTTTACAGCTTATCCTGCTCCCTTCAATTGCCAACAAAAACATTTTTTATGCAGCTTTTAGATTGTATATCAGATTAGATCAAACATGTAAGTGCTATCACTGTCTGTGTGATATATTTATGTGTTTCTTGTGTGTGCTGTGTTCCAGACTTAAAAGGCTTAGTTTGACCTGATGCCCAATTGTTTTGTCATTGTGACTGAGACGGTCCATTAGGACTGAATCAGTCATACACAATAGAACACAAGTCCATTGTGCCTGTGTTAGAATCATAAGGTATAATCCTTATTTCACAATCTTTATTGAATACAGAGATTAAACATGTAGCTGAACATTACTATTCTAGATGGCATAAAAACCAGAGCAATTCCAGCTACTGCAATAAGCAGCAGCAAGCCATCATATCATTGCCAGATGACAAGGAAATCCTATAACAACTTAATTGCTTAAATCAAAGTGCTCAAGCATAGACCTTCCTTAAACCCTTATGACGCATGGAGAGAGAGTTCTATTTTCCTTTTAGTGTCTTGTGGTAAATCATTCTCCCTTTCTCTTGTTCTCTCTTTCTTGTGCTTCAGGACTCGAGGAAGACCACACTCACCCCTTCACTCTCGTCGTCCTCTGGTCCGCGTCGCTCCTCTGGTCCGCGTCGCTCCTCTGGTCCGTGTCTCTCCTCTTGTGATCCTGGAGTCTTGTGTTCTAATCCTGACCGCAACTCCAAGTTGGCCCCGTCCTCCAGGAAAAAGAGCTCCAGACCTCACCCTGCTTTGTCTCCTTCACTTGGTAGGAGAAACATTAACATAGCATTGCGTACAGTTGTACAATCAAACTGTAAAAAACAATAGATGTGGGTGGTTTGACTTGTGCGTCGTGTGTTTTGTCCCTGATTGCATTCATACTTGACAATGAAAACTGTTATTTCCAAGAATGTTTGTATCCTTTTGACCAACCCTAATTGTGTACTCTTTGTCCAGACACTCCTCTGGCCCACCGCCCACAAAGAGCCCTAGCAAGAGAAGAATGGTTCCAAAGGCCATTAGACTTCAATGCCCACTTGCCCTCTCCAGCACATTACAACAGACACAACTCCAAGCCACTGCGCAACGGTAAGAGCTTGCCCTTTAAGCCAAGTTCACATGACACAACTTTTAAAATCATCTGTTCGCTGTGCAGTTCACACGACATGACAGACTGGCGACAGGTCACACACTTCGTGTTCTTTTACCAGGAGAAACTCCCGACTGTCTCCGTCTGAAGTCAGTGGTGATCCAATGTTAATGCAAAGTCAACACCATATGCAGCAGCATGACAGTTACAAATCCCATGGGTGTATTGGAATTACAGTAGCTACTGTAAATTAGTGTTGATTATACTTCCCATTTTGTGAATGCATTGCAAAGAATTCTGTGAATGATTTGTACTGTAATTTATTGTTTAAGTTGTTATGTTATATTATAGTTGACATGATTAAGTTTAAATTGTTGAATAAAATACAAGAAGAATTATAAAAATACAAATTATAAACAGTTAGAAATTATCACAAACTTTTAATTGACCTTGTTTGGATAAGTATCCCCTTTGCTCGCCTTCAGTAAAACATATCACTGTGAGAAAGATGCTGCTTCGAAGCCTCCTGCTGTGTCCGCTTGTCGTCTCCCTGTGGACCATCGTAATTGGTTGCTAGCATGTCAGATATCCCGCCGGGTTTGTACGAGGCTTCCAGCCGAAAGAGTAGATTGACATGAAATCGTTCAGCGTCAACAATGTCAGTTTGAATAGATTTGTCTGGAGCAAATTAATGGTCAGTTGCCTCTGCATTTACAGGCCCGTGGCAGCTGTGGTTTCAGGGCTTGAAGTGGCTTATGTGGTTGTTCACAATGTAGATTGATGGACCTCAACAACCGATGACCGGCTGATAGTAGAATTGTGCTTTTCTTCATCCAAGGAAGTGTGACTAAACCTTTTTTATGGCCTTTTTTATTTACTTTTTACTTTTTGTGTTTAATACCAACGGGTAAAAAGAGCCAATAAATGATGTAGCAGAACAAAGGAGAGACTAAAGGAGGAGACACAGGAGGCAGATTGAAAATGGATGAGCATATCACTCACCCCTCACCCTGTCGATTTCCTGTCAGTTTGAATGATCTCTCTTTTGTCAAGAGCAGAAGAAGACAGTCCATCAAGTAACCATCACCTAAAATTATAGCCTGAGGCCTAGCAACAAAGGTGTTATCTTTTCTGGTCACAGCTTAAACAGAACAAGATTACATAAACAAGCAGCACATAGAAATACAGGCAAATAACATGGAGAGTAAAGATGTCATTCAAATGGTTAACTGCAGTTGGTGTATTCTGTTTTTCGTGTGTGTGTGTGTGTGTGCGTGTGTGTGCGTGCGTGTGTGTGCGTGCTTGTGAACAGGTCACAAATACAAGCAGCATGCCAGACATCACAAAAGCAGAGGTATGGGTCTGTCACCTATCAGGATGGCAGACTCTACTCAGAGTCAACACAGACGAGCCAATCACAAGGAGAGGAAGAGAAGACACAGACACAGGCCAGAAGGTGTGTGTGTGTAGTATCAGAAGTATACAGTAAGACAGTCTGTGTTTTGACTTGGTTTTTAACTCAGCACGTGTGTGTGTGTGTGTGTGTGTGTGTGTGTGTGTGTGTGTGTGTGTGTGTGTGTGTGTGTGTGTGTGTGTGTGTGTGTGTGTGTGTGTGTGTGTGTGTGTGTGTGTGTGTGTGTGTGTGTGTGTGTTGTGTTTGTGTTTGTGTTGTGTTGTGTTGTGTGTTGTGTGTGCGAGCGACAGAGGACAGTTCAGATCAAGTGCCGGAGAAGAGCTACACACAGTTTTCACGCAAGCAGGCCTCCCAAGTAAGAAACACCTCTTCACCGCTTTACTTCTTATATGTATATCAGTCCACAGAAAACTTTTATCGTGGCAACCTGATGATGCAGAATGACGCTTGAATGTGTGAACATCTCTGAACCACTGGTGTGAACTGACACGTTGCTCTTACTTCCAACGTGGCCGTGTTTCCTCACAGGGCACTGTTCGCAGACGTCAGGGAGAGAGCGTGTTCAACATAAACAACATCGTCATCCCCATGTCACTGGCCAAGGTGGAAAAGCTGCAATACAAGAACATCCTTACACCCCGGTATGGAACAAAACTGACTCAATTCTTAATGTCGTTTTTGTATTGCGTTGCACAACTTTGTAAATGGACTTTTTCTACCCAAGTCACAATCACCCATTCACACACACGTTCATACAGCAGCTTCAGCGTCAGAGGTAATTTAGGGCTAAGCTTCTTGCCCAAGGACACCTCGACACGCAACCTGGAAGAGTCCTGGAATTGAACCATCGACCCTCTATTTCCAGTCCATCGATCTTATCACTCACCTCAAAACGTGATTCTTTTTTGCAGGTGGCGGGTGGTATCCACCCAGTCTCTGATGGAGGATGAGGCAGAGATGGAGGAGGTACAGTAATTTTTAACTACTTTGGACATGAGCAGTTTAAATTTCATGGATAAAGATAATATCTTCCTCATCCCTTTTGTGTGTGTTGTGTTGTGTGCAGGTTGAGGTGCTCAGCGACGAAGCCTTCGCTCAGAGGCACTTGGCTTTGGAGCAGAGTGAGAAACTGCGCTGGGCGTCCTGGGGGACCAGCGAATGCTGCAGGCTTCCTACAAGGTGGACACACATTCACTCACAGGCTCATGAGTCAATGTTAGTTGCATTATGTGACACCAAAAACATAATGTCAAGCGCATGCATCAGGTGGGAAATGTGGGACAGTGTTTGTCACTGTATTCCATGCTCACATCACAAGATAACAACAAAGAAGTGCCTTTGACAAGTGGATTAAAGGGGCAGTTAGTGATTTTGGAGGAAGCTTGTCTCTCTTGTTGTGATTTTCCTTACCTATCACACTATCACGTCTCTTAAGGTGTCGGGGAGTGATGTTTTACTAACTGCACACGCAGTGTTGTGAGCGATGTCCGCACCATTTTTAAAATTTTTTGATTTACAGAGCCTTGGCTGAGCCGAAAAAAACAGGTTATTTTTCAGCACGCACACAGAACCGACAGCCAGCAGACGGTCAGGAAATATTCGCTGATTTTTACAAAAATGGTGTATTGCTTTAGAATCCCTTACTGCCCCTTTAAGTCCTGAGCTCACAAACACTGTGCTGACTCTGCAGTGCAGCTGTTGAGGAGTTGGTTTGTATAATCCGTGTGAAAGTGGAATGTTGAGAAATGTCTCGGCAAAGTTTCATGGGGTGTGCTTGTTTTTGCACTGCAGCAGGCTGTTGGGCGGCGGGGGCGGGACGTTCACATCAGGAGAGGAGAGCTCAGTGGAGTGCAGTGGTGCTCAGCTGGATGCTGACGCACAGCCGAGCTCAGCGGAGTGCCTGGTAAGATCAAAAGCAACACAGCTGATAACCCCCAAACCCCCGCAAACCAATGTCTGAATATTAAAGTATTATGATCCAGGTGGCACCAGATGAAACTCACTGGTTATTTATTACATTATGGGCTTTTTATTACAATTTGATCGGTGGCTTAAGTTTAGACAGTTTAGACCTAGATCAAGATCATTTTGGTGGGTTTTCACACTGATACCAGCTTGTGCTCTATGAAATGGGTTTTCCACTGGAGAGAATAACTTCCGTGCCTGGATTGCCACTATTAAAAATCAAATAAAGAATCGGGTCGGAGTGGGTAAAAATATTTGAGTTGTCCAAAATGCGTTGCATACTATGGGAAAGACTGTAGACTTTCCCATGAGTAGTCTGTGCCATATAAAGCTAAGAAGGGCTCTTGAGAGCCCACACAGATACTTGTCTCTGCTATTTTCCCAATCGATGATGCCCTGATTGCAATGCCCTCTTAACTTTTTTGCCTTGATTGGACGAGTGAGTCAAAACCAAACCAGACCGTCCTCATCAACCTCCTCCACGCCACAAATTTCCGCCACTTCACTTCTTTGCACTTCTTTACCCATACAAATCCTGATTAAAGCACAACATTTGTCTCTTTTTTTTCAACAGGCATCATCTGAGCCATGCTCAGTAATATTCAAAGTGTAAATTCAGTGAAGGGACTGATTCGAGAATAGCAATTATCAGGATTCAGAACAGTAACTCATAACTTGAAATAGGCAGCCCAATCTGTATGTACCTTACTATGAAATTTTAAACATCTGAGGGAGTCACAGTGTAATTGACGCATTGGGTGAATGTGTTACATTCTCATCTCTTTGTCTATAGCAAATCATACATATAGTACATACCTAACTCTTGTGAAAACCAAGCCAGTTACGTTATATGTCCTCTCTGTCTTCCGGCAGGCTCAGACACCCTGGGAACCACGAGTGTTTCCTTTGAGCAAGGATGAAGAAGAAGCCCTGCTCTGTGGCAGACTAGAAAACGTACCCTCAGGGTGGTCGGAGTCCAGCTCTGGGTCCTCATTGTCAAAGAACTCAAACTCCCATCTCGCCCCAGCTCAGTCCTCAGGTGCTACACTGCCCCCTGGTGCACAAAGTGGAAACATTACACCTAATGGCAGCTGAGGGGCTGCAGTGCCTTACCTCTTCAATGTAAGTCAGAGAATATTGTGAATTCTCTGTTTATGTACTAAAAAGTAATTTGCAGTGGAAATATTTTCTGAATTTGTTAATTCATAAAAATTCAATTCTAGTGTTTTCTGATTGGCTGATTTATTAGTCACTAACGAAAGTACAACATTCATTCAGTATAATTTTAAATTTCGGAAGTGTATACGTTCAGAAAGAATGGAAAGAATTAATGTCTTAACACAGCTGAGGTTTTTTTCTGTGTGATTAATTCACACGTAAATATAATAATTTTTCCAAATGTTGGAAAGCAGCACTTAAAACCGCCCCAATGACATTCTAAAACATGAACCTAACCCGGCTCCTATAGGAGGCAGTGGAACTCTTTCCTCTCTTTCTCTTCCTTGGAGAATCTCTTCTTTATCAATTGCGGAGAAGGAGTAAAGGTCATCATCAACACTGATGAGATTTTTCTGTTTTCAGAAAAATAAATGGGGTGCGAATATATTTGAACCTTTTTATTGAAAAAGTGTTGCAACATGTTTACATGCAAAATATTCAATGGTGAGTATTATGCACTTTGACTTTGTTTATTCGCATCCCTCATGTATGTTATTCAGTCTCAATCATACAATGTCAATAACTGTGTTTTTGACAGTAACTTACATGACATTTACATTTTACATTTATTAATTGTGTTATTTCCTCTCCAGATCGCCTCACGTCTGGGACCAGGAGGAGAAAATGTGGCCTGGAAACCTCAATTTTGACACAAAATACGTTCCATGTGTACAGTGATTTGGTTAGCTTAGTACGAAGCAATGTTTTAATTTTGTGAATATTGTGACGTGTATATTTTAACTCACTACTGTAGCTCCTGCTACATTTCAGGTTTTAATGTAAAAGAGGTACTATTTGTAAAGAAATGTATAGCAGCACAACTCTCCTGTAGTCTCAGGTTTGTGTACTGTTTGTTGCTGTCACTTGCTATTTATTTTCACAGTTGTCGTTATTGTCTTTGTAGAATGACTTAAGTACATACACATGTTAACTTTTACCTGATTTACTTGTGCTTTTTGATTCCGTTTTTTTTTGGTCTTCGATGTAATTTTGATATATATTTTTCTAAAGAAAAGAAAGACCTATTAGTAAACATGGTGGAATGTCATGATTTGCCAGCCAGTACATTGATTTTAGTTTTCCACAGCTTGGTTCACACGGTAACCCACGCAGGGTGGAACGGGGTCAGAAAAGCAAATCCCCTGAGTGGGAAGAGGGTGAGAATACAGGTTTCTGGCACTTGTGCATTAGCTTCACCTTCTGGAGCCGGTGGTTACGTCCATTTTTATATAAAGTCTAAGGTGGGAAGGGAACGATTGCATGAATAACACCATATATTACATCCTCCCTTCAATCCTTCTGTTGAAATTAATCTATGACAAAAAAAAGCTAAACAAACTTGCAGGTTTCATATATCCTGCTGGAGAGCAAGACATGAGGATATCCACTACTGTCAAGAAAAAGTAAATATTAGAATTACAGCACACTTAGGCAGGCCATTACGCAGAAAATCTGAAACTATTACACTGCATAATATAACTTCCATTTTTATATACAATTTGAGATGTCATAAATCTAAAAATAGAAAGGTAAAGCATCTAGTCAACAAGAAGCCGTATAGTTTTTATTTCAGTCATACTACAGCAAAGTTTAATGAACTATGATGTCATTAACTGGAAGAAGTGATAATATCACTGATTTCTATGATTGACTATAGCTTAAACCTCCATAACTGTATGAGGTCATAGCTTTTTAAGGCCATAGTCCCAGTGAAACAGCTGATACTTTGGTCCCATATGCATAACCTTCTCTTAAAATATTCCTCGCAGCTACGCAGAGGCCTAATGGGCAGATGGTGGCCAAGGTCGTCCTTCTCAAAGTATCTAAGTCAATGGCTCAGTACCAGGGATGAGAGCCTGGCTGTTCAGAATTAGAAATCAATCACGCGAAATTGATTTACAGTTCGTTATTATCTGATTCCTTGTCCTTGGGAGTGATCTTGGCAAACACCTTATGTACCTCGAGGAACAAAGACTTGGTGGTCTGCATTGATGCTTAATTTACCTCTTTAGGACTCTGACAGAGGCCCCTCACCATCTCTTCATGAAAAGTGAAGGAGAGCCACGAGTGTCCCCTCCACAGGGAGGTCAGCTCAAATTCTGTGAAGCATCATCTGTCTAATGCTCCAGATTTCCACTCTGATCCTGATGGCAAAAACACAAAAAACCGTCCCTGGTGGCCACACGGGCCATATTGCTCCTTTGGAGGTCACCGTCAGCCGACATTATAGCAGTCAGCAAAGAAACTAGACTAACATTATAAACTAATGACAGGTCATTTGTCAACTGCTCCTACTTCAAATGATCAAAGTAAGTTGATTTGTATATATGGAAACAACTATGAAAAGCCATATTTTCTATTTATTGTATTTCCCCATGGTTGTAGCTGTAGCAGCTACACTCCAGGGGGCGCTCTTACCAGTCCAACAACATCTTCAACAACCTGACTGATTGTACAGTACAATGGTGTAATACAACAGTGCTGCGCAATATCGCAATTCTGCAACATAGTTGCTTGTATTCAGGTTAAAGAACTTCACTGTTGAATCAAACTGAATGCTGACTGTTTAACTGGAAGTCTGTGGATCATTTGGAGTAACTGTGACATTGCTCCTGGGAAGACTGGCAGCCCCCCCCCCCTCCCCCCTTTCTTAAAATAATGATATATAAATTTGAATAAAATAAAATCTAAACGTTCCTCAGGTAGAACATTTCACCAGATAAGAACAAACAGGTTTGGATTCAGTGGCCATACGTGAGGTAAGTAAGATTAAAAAAATGAATTAGTGGAATTGCTAATGCGCCAAGCTAGCCTCAGTATTGAGCATTAAAGAGCCAAGATGACAGGTTGCTTTCTTTCTTAACTATGTTATGTATGTGATGTTGTGTAACTCTGCGATGGGAATAAACTAAACAAAACAAAATAACCGATCCGTTTGAAAACAACACCTTTCACTTTTAACGGCCAACAGGAAACCAAACCGGAGCATCCAGCAACATTTTTCAACATTTCGATTCAGCGTTTTGCAGAGAAACCAGGTTCCAGCTGCGGATGACGTTGGCCCCCGCTGTGGTGAGCTTTTCAAATTACGTTGGCAACGATGACGTGCACATTGCGTTTGAGTATCTAAATGATCTCCCAAGTTTAAAACGGATACTTTACTTGTTTAATTTTTTATTTACTAGTATTACGTTAATACCAGTAAAAGCAGTAAAAGAAAAACCGTCAATACCAGTAAAAGGTCTTTACTGGTATTTACTAGTAAATACCAGTAAGTATTAGTACTAGTGAAATACCAGTAAAAGCAACATCGTTAATACCAGTAAAGGGCAACACCGTAAATACCAGTAAAAGCAGTAAAAGAAACACCATAGATACCATAAAAGCAACAATGTAAATACCAGTCAAATGTATTTACTGGTATTTACTTGTAAATACCAGTAAAAGCAACATCGTTAATACCAGTAAAAGCAGTAAAAGAAACACCATAGATACCAGTAAAAGGTATCTACCGGTATTCAATACCAGTAAAAGGTATCTACCAGTATTCAATACCAATAAAAGCAGTAAAAGAAACACCATAGATACCAGTAAACGGTATCTACTGGTATTCAATACCAGTAAAAGGTATCTACCAGTATTCAATACCAGTAAAAGCAACATCGTTAATACCAGTAAAAGAAACACCATAGATACCAGTAAACGGTATCTACTGGTATTCAATACCAGTAAAAGAAAACACCGTAAGTCCCAGTAAAGACTCAGCTCTGGTGCGGTGGAGGGACTACTCCAGTCATTACGGTAAACGTAGGCTGCGGAGTCTCTCTGTGTCCGACAGACCAGGAGTTGCACTGGAAGACACCGCGCCGGACAGGTAAAACGAAAAGAAAATGTATTATACTTATTTATTTCTGCAACACACTTGTAATATAGCTGGATATGCACAAATGACAACGACTCACGACACAGCATGTGACATTAGGCAGTCTGAGAGGGGGCCGACGCTGAACGGACATTTGAGCTGCAGCCGCTGGAGCTGAAATGATGAGGAGCCCCTCTCTCTCCGCGTGGATGGAGAAAGGACGCATTGTTCGTCTCCAGCAGAACTGGGTCTGGGGTTCTCGTGAGTCTGTGTGTGTGTGTGTGTGTGTGTCGTCTTGTGTCGTCAGCCAGCTTCAATGGGCTGCGCTGCGGAGTTGCTCTGATGAAAATAAATCACAGCTGAGCAACAGATCAAGGAATCGGATCTCCGAGATAGGGTTTTTTACCCGTCCGACGTTTTGTCGGTCCAATTACGCAGTGGGCATTCTTGGTCCGCCGAGGGGGGCTCGTGGGGATCGTGTCTGCGGTGTGCTCCAGAGAAAAAAGGGCTTCACCTATGCGGTCACTGCGGGAACTTGCGTTGCTGCGTTGGCGGTGCACTGCCACGAGACTGTAGTGTGTAACACCTCCAGCACACAGTGGAAGGGCTATGACATCAGGATACTGTGGACATTTCTTTTCTTTTCTTTTTTATCATTGAGGAGGAAGCCACTGCAGGAATGTGTAACACTGATTTATGATCTAATGGGAGAGAGGGGTGCAAACACAGGTGCTGAGTCATATTGGCCCTTCTCTGATTGGTCACAAGACAATACGTGCGTCTGCTATTGCCTTTGTGACCATGGCATTTTTAGGTCGAAGGAATGTCGTTGAGCGGATTTTTTTCCCCCTTCTTTTCTTTAGTCGATTGTCAAATGAAGTCTGGGCAGCTGGCAACGTTGAGACCGGATCTCTTTATTGAATCCCCCGCTCCATCATCATATACCCAACACAGCGAACGCAGGCGAAGGAGTGTAGGCCGTCACACCTCGGGGACCCTCTACCTCCAACTGAATGGTTATTAAATAGGAACCAGATTGAACAGCACATGTAGGCTTCAGTCGGAATCTCATTTACATACAGGGGCTGCCTATTGATTCCCCTCTGCCAGGTCCACTTGCTACAGTGTGTGCCCATACATTCAAGTGCCTGGTGAATTCACAATGAGGCTGGGATGCATTGAGTCATGAACGGCCAGGCAGGCTGCTGGGGGCTGGGGGCTCCTCCTTGCAGAGGGAGTGGGCCTGTGCTTCTGCGAGACGAGGCTGGTCGTCCATTGGGTTTTCATTGTTCCGCCTGCTTTTAGCTTTTCTGTACGTGGACATAACCCTTTATCCATCACACGCCTCTAGTCCGAATGAAAAGAAACATTGAATTTAACCTTTCCTTTTTTGTCCATGAAAATATCTTTCCGTAATCCACATATATTATCGTAGTCTGGGTTTTCACTGCCCCTTTTCATAAAAAAATAAATAGGTTCTTATTTGCATTGCGTTTTTATTTGCGTTTGAGTTCATGTGTACAAAAATGACTCCTTTTATTGCTGAATGCTAAACGTAGATGTTGGAAAACTCGGTGAAAGTGATAAGGTAGGCAGAGCTTGCTGATTGTATTTGTGTTTTTAGTAAGGCCTTACATAAGGGAAGTAGATGGGATGTGCTGCTGGTCAGTCACTCGCTTGACGTGAGTCAGTGGGACTTTCATATAGAAACTCAGCCGTAAAGTCCTTGTGGCAGCGCGTAGTAAAAAAAAATGACAGGCTGATTTACAGAGCTAATTTGATAGTAAGTGAATATTCATTAAATATTCATCAAGAGAAGGGACATCGGCCAAAAGTGCCGATGTCAAGGTGATGCATGGAGGATCTATACTGTCTCTGAGCTAATGAGCCACTGCCAGTGTTGTGTGTGTGGTTGGTTGCTGACCGGTTGGATTAAATCAGTTATCAGATATCGGAGCGAGCAGTCAGAAGATGAACAGCAGCTTCGAGTGGTTGTCTGACAAAGGGCAGTCTTTGGATTTGTCCTTTGGTATTTTGTGCTTCTTGGAACCCTAATGAACTTACACAGTAGTGGTATGACAAAAGACATAGTGGGAATTTGGAAAAATATGAATTAAACATGAGCCGTCTGTCTGGCAAAGCCTAGGGTTTTGGTTTAAATGGGAGTGCTCTGTCTGATGATAGCTAAACGTTTGTCCCAGAACTATGGATTCACACATAGAACAAATAAAACATCATTTAGCCCAAAAACTATTTATTCACAACAAGCCTAAAAGAAAAAGAAAATCAAGATGAATTAAATCATTTTTTTAAAAAAACACTAATCAAAGGGGAAACCTAGAAGGGGCCGTCTGCTCTGCAGTCTCAAAATGGAAACTCCCCCTCGGGTTTTCACTGACAAGAGGGAGGGAGCCTGAAAGTGGAATGGGTCATAGTAGCTCGGAAAAAGCAAACCAGCACCCAAAACATGAAGGTCTAGTACTGAGGAATCCACGGACTGCCTCATCTTGGTGCCAGTCTGGAGCCGGGTGGCAGCATGTTAGACCACCTACAGGGCCGACTGGCACTGAAACAGAGTCACACAAAAAAGACATCAAGACGGAAATGAGAGAGATTAAGGCACAGATTGTGACAGATTCTAGATTGTAGGTCATCGCCAGCAAAAACTGCTTAACACACGTTTTACTTGAGTTGTTTTTTGTTTTTTTTTAAACCTCTTTAGGCAAATTCTGGTCATTTCACCACTCGCGTCTCATTGTTGCATTGACAGTCCTTCGGTCAGGTTATCATCTTAATCACAAACTGCAATGATATGGGAAAATACGACGACGAAGAAAGACATGACATCAATACAACGGGAGTGTGAAGGAAAAGCAAAGGTGAACACATGGTGATCTCTGGGACGTGGACAGATTGGGTTATACATGTAACACTCACCTCTGTTTTCACCCCAGGATAAGATCATTTGGACAATTAGGTTAAACTGGGTTTAACTGTTGTCACTGGGCTCCTGTCTCTGTGTTTACACGTCTGTGTACAACGTCCTGAGAATTGGCAGGATTGAACGTGCAAATCTTTAAAAAAAAAAGAAGCAAGACCCAGGCTGTGAAAGGACCGTTCCTTTAAGACCACTCGAGAGATGCCCACTAAAATTTCCGTTTTAAGAATGTGTTGTCATTGTCTAAAGTACAGTCGGCCTGCGGAGTGGGCGCTCAGCCAGAGGTGCCAGCGCCATTAGATTGCGATGCAGCAGTTCACACTCGTGTGGCGCCACGTACTTTAGGTCAGCTTGACATACGTAAGCTCTGTGTGCCACGGAGAAAACCTAATCCTGATTCCTGCAAAGATACTTAGTGCACTCACACACGCACACACGCACACACGCACACATACACACGCACACACACGCACACACACGCACGCACACACTCACACGCACAGAGGAGCACCTTCCTTGTCACATTCAAAGCTTGACGTAATGCTCTGTGCGTGTGTGTGTGTGTGTGTGTGTGTGTGTGTGTGTTTGCTTGTTTGTTTGGGTGTGTGTGAGACAGAGGAATTGGGAAAGGCTCTTTGTATGAAAGAGGAGAGACACTCGGTGGCAGCCTGAGCCTTGGCAGCAGCACCGGCACACTCAGCTGCCATGTCTGCCAGCCAGCTGCCTATCTCTCTCCTTTCCTCTGCCGCTCTGGCTAAGTGAAGTACCCCAGGTTTTCGGAGGATCAGCCCATTGGGAAAAGGCTAACGGCACTGGTGAGGAGATGCCCCGAGGCTTCATGCCAACACCTTGGTGTTAACTAGGGCTGGTGTTAACTTATTATTTCCAGCTAACATTCCTTTCCATTTGTTTTCTGCTATGAATCGATTTTCGTGTTTGGTCTAACAATGTCCTAAAGCCCAAGATGACAAGCCGGTGGGTAATAAACCCCTGACAACAGACAGATTATACCGGACATTTATTTTTTTCTCCTCAGTTTACACATGCACACCTCCTTTTTAATGTGGTGCACTTGAAGGTGTGCGTGTGTAGATAACATGCGTTTCCTCCAGATGCATCCACCTTCATTAGGAGACATTTTGCTGATTGCTTCATTAGTATTATCAGGTTCCATTTTGGCATTCAGGTTAAATGGGAAATGTTGCAAAATAGATGCTTTTGCTTTTCACTTTGACTCCAAATCCTCTTACGTGTTAGCCAATTCTCTTCACGTTAAGAATCTGCTACATTGATATGCAACTCTGCTGTTGAGTGGAGCAGACAATTTTAGTTTATAATATTTAGAAAAATATATAATTATAATTATATAATGGTGCCATCTAATTATTGATGGTACAAAGTCAAGTCATTCTATTTCATGGAAGTTGGTGCTACCGCACAAAAAAAAGGGAATAGACACGGGGGCTGGTGGGCAAATGACGTCATCTGTGTGAAAACCAGGTAACATCAACTACCATATTACACCGTATGTTTAGTTTATTTTTGATTTATACTGTACAGTGGGTCTCTAAGCTCAAACTGTTGATTTGTTGCGACTTACAATTCTTTATCATTTAGTCATTTATTTTATGGCCAGTGTACAAAAGATTGTTGTGTGCATTGTGAAGATTGAGTCTTGAGTGATGGTAAACCGGTATTGACAACCGCAGGGAAACTGGTCTTTTCAGGTCAGGGTCAGTTACAGATGGGCCGGCTTCAGCTGGTGGAGTTGGTGCCTTGCTCCAGAGCACTTACAGAGCATACAGAGGTTTGGAACTTTCACCGAAAGCCTCATTGCACAAAGGTCTTCTAGCTTTACAGCAGGTTGCAGCAGTGAGGTCTTTGCACTGTGTTGTTCTTACAGTTTGCCAAACGTGATCTACATATCGTGCAATGTTAGAATATTTTCATATTATTCTGTATCGTTAATTTGTCATGTCCTAAATCAGTTTCGTGGCTACATTTTATGTCAATTGCACGGCGTTGTTCTTCCGCATGGCTCCGTTGCAGGCTGGGGACGACTCCGACCTGCCGAGACCAGGCAAGGAGCTTGTACCTAACGGAGAGCCTGCCATTGTCGCATGGACACGCTTTTTGAAATGAAAAGACTGACACAGACCCGAAAAAATTTACTCGAACAGTCAACAGACGAGAGCCACAAGGGTACAGTTGAGTGCTCAAAACAAACCCCAGACTCAGACTGTGCACGAGGCTCTCTATGGTTTGCCCGCGGCAGGCAAACCATATGGCAAAGAAAGATAGAAGGAAGTAACAGCTGCTGGTGCATCTTACATCTGCAAAGACACGGCCCCAGTTTACAGAGTGCAGACAAGGTATGAGTAACAAAGTCAAAAGTTAATCTTTACTTTTATCTTTTAATAGTGCCTTTACAACCATCTCATTTCCATAAAGATTGATGATCAAATTAAATATGAAGTTGAACAGTTAGCTTTAAAATGCCGATTTAACTGCAGGATGCTGACTTCAGTTTTTGTGCTTCTGACAAATCCTGCCGGGGATAATGGGCCATCACGGACACAAGTCAAAGCAAAGTTCATTTTTGACTGTGGCTTAGCTGACATCACCTGACCTGCATGTCCTCGGACACATTTCTACCTGCTGCACGGCACAGTGACAGGAACATTTTTGTCGGGCTTCTGTTCTTCATCTTTGATGTGTTGTGTTTGGGCCCAAGCTCGCTGACCTTTGGGTTTGCAGGAGGCCGAGACCGGTCAAGTCAAACCCACTAGAGTCTGTCCCAGCACCCGGACCCTATCCGTCTTCCTGACAGCTCTTAGCTTCCGTAGGATTTATGGCCGGACTATTGCATTCGACTGCGTTAGTTTTAGCTCTGTGTGCCTCGGAATCCGGCATCCGAGTGTATTATTCAGAAATGTTGTGCTTTTGAGAACGCCCAGACACTGATGTTGAAGCTCTGGCTTGGATACTTCATGTGAAAGAGGTATCAGAAAAAACACTTGCAGCAAGGAAGCAGGCTGACAGAGAGACTATCAACCGTGTTTGACAAGTGTTTGTATTTAAATCGCAAAAAGAAACATGAATAAAAGATGCAACTTGAATTTCAGATTTCATTGGGGGCCATTCTGATGTCAGAAGTCTGTGGACTCTACCTATTTCTAGAGAGCCACGTTCACCTCACCCAGCGGTGTACGTGACGGAGCAGATAGAGATCTGACAGAAATACATGTGAGGGCTGAACAGTACACCTAGTGCTGCCTCTCCTCGAGGAGTTGGTGTGTACTCTGTGTGTGTGGGAGTGTATGCTCGTATGGGTATCTTTTACATTTTTGTATGATAGTGTTATGGGGGAAAAAAAGATCTCGCTCTATGTCTTTCACTTTGCTATCTCATGGCTTTATTTTCTGACACAATGCTGTCATTTAGTTTCTTTCTGCCCGTTTCATCCTCCAGAACTGGAGAGAAACTGAGTACTGAATACTGAATAACAAGCTCTCCAGTAGAGTATGTGGGCATAGAAATACAGCTAAAATGCCACCTGGTTAGGGAAACTAACTAACTAAAATAAATAAAACATACATTTAGAGCAAGTGTTGCATGTAAGTGCATATACTTGACATTTATCAGATATCTGGCAGCATACGAATTATAGGCCTGATGCAATATATTAGCAATCAAATACAATATATTGTATAAATAATCTATTAAATAAATTATCTATTATAAATAATCCAAAGACTCCATCTTCCCACCCAGTGCCCATCAAATACCACCAACCACCACTTACTTGAAGGTTTTAAAAATGACATAAATAATCAGTCAAATATCTCGAATCTCCCGAGCCTTCCACATTTCTCAATCAATTATGCACTGGTAACAGGCCACAGAAATCAAATTTGGTTTAAAGGAAACAAAGGAATATAATGCTCATTTTCAGGTTCATGATTTTGATTTAGGTTTACATGCTTTAATGTATAGAAAAAAACATCAGTTTACTCATGCTGTACATTCATGTAGCTCCTCTTCCCAACCTTTTCCTGAAACACTTGGTTTTACATCTTGTCTCTTTCAGGCCCCCCTCCCCCCCCCTCTCAATGAAGCCCAGTCTGCTCTGATTGGTCAACTGGCCCACTTTGTTGTGATTGGTCAACTGCTTCCAGCGCATGTAGGAAGTGTCGGTCTCTGCTCTCGCTTTACCTGGCCTTGTTTGGGGGGCGTGCCAGACCAGCCGCTAGGCGTGCCTTATGCACTTCCGTAACATCGTGATATCACGAGCAGTGACCTTTTACGTGCACCAAAAACCTATATAACACACTAGAGGAAAGGGAAAAACTGAAAAAAAGCATAATATGTCGCCTTTACTATAGGCAATACTTTATTTTAATTGGCTACTTGTGGTATTTCAGAATCCACACTTTGCAGGACAGTACAGTAATCCCACAAAACCTTGTGTCCTCATGTACGAAAGGCAATTCTTTATGAAATCCCTTCCTGACAGTGTGACATACTGTAAGTGCTGTAAAGGCCAACATGAGCTTACATAACTCGCTTGTGTTACAGCCTCCGCCTGGATAGTTGCGTCTTACATCACTCTGCTGAAATGCTTTTAATTTGACTGCCCTGTCTTCCTTCTGCTCCTCCTAATGGAGCTCAGCGGTTGATCGTGACGCCCCCAAAGGTCTGCGACACAGACCGGACACGTGTCGGCCGAACGACAGCGCTGCAAGCCTAACCCTAATTAAAAGTTCTCTTTCTCAGCTAAATGAGAAAACAGACGGCGAGTGCTCAAGTGAATAGCATAATATGACATTCTTTTAACCTGCATTAACGCGCTTCTTGGATAATGACACTGCATTCGGGTGAATGCAAAATCCCAATCAATTTAACACCTTAAATGTGCCCAAGATATGTTAAAAAGTCAATTTATTCACATCACGGATTGTGAGAGACGCATTTATCCACATTAACAACAACATAGGGTTCATGAAATGTCACTGTGTTCCACATTAACAAGAAATGTCAGGCTCGTTGTCGCTGTGATACAAGCAGAAGGAAAATGACTAATATTAATAATAATGAAATTATACGTCTGAAAGTGATTGTGTGTATTTGTTGAGGCATGAAAAAAAAAATCTGAACGTGTTGTTTCTCCTTGTGATTGATTTCAATGTCCCCCATCAAGTTAAATCTGCTTATTCTGAGTTCAAATACAGTCAGTGTACACGATGCGTAACATGGACTGAACGCTGATTCACCCTTTGGAGACAGCTGACGTCTGATTTTTGTTTTGTTTTTGCTTGCTTGCTTTTCCCTGCTTCACACCACGAGTGTCAGCAGACGTTTTGTGAAGTGTGTGTGTGTGTTATCTGTGGATTTGAACTCGTCGGAGATCCCTGGGAATTCGGGCTGTAAAAGCTTACAAGTTAGACATGAATTATTCCCTCATTGTTTTGAAGTCTTTCACTTCATCTTTTCCAGCAGATTGCTTTAGGGAAGCAAGTCGTCCCTGTTTCAGTGATGTGATAACTCCCCATGCCTACACGCGCGCGGACCCACTCCGAAAAAAAGGGACGCACATTGACACACTCACGCATACATACAGTAAGTACAAATACACAAAATATCCCTTGGTAGCCAATTAGTATAGATGACTACATCATGTGTTAAATGAAAGCTGGTAGTTCCTAAACCCTCTTGAACCCCGTGTGTCATTGGGTGTGTTGTGGCCGACTTTTCTCTTCTTGACAGGCCAGTCCCATCAACTATCGTCATGAAAGTGACGACTCAGAGCAGGATTCACACGGCCCCACGCGACAGAGCGTTATTCTGAGACGTCTACTGTCGCAGCTGCACCGTCAAGGATTATGTGTGTGCGCTTCCTTCTTTAAAACAACCTGCGGGTTGACTCCACACAAGGTGGGGAAGCAGCTCCCTTCTTTCGGGCTTTAATCTGTGACCATCTGTTCAGGCCGAACCCTGTTTTAATCACACCTCACACAACATACTGCACCTGAAGTGCCTGTTCACTCCTCTAAAGTAGAAGGCCAATTATATAAAACATCGGTGCATTTTAAAGCATACATAGTGTTATTGGTCCTTATTGGTTATTAATCGGCAACTATTTTGATCAGTTTGATTTATCGGTTCAAGTTGTTTTTATGACAAAAAAAGTAAAAGTTCTCTTATTTCAGCTTCCTAAATGTTAATATTTTCTGGTTTCTTTGCTCCTCTATGACAGTAATCAAAATATATTGGTACATTGTGGAAAAAAAACAAAACATCATCTTGGGATTTGGGAAACACAATCTTAATTTTTCACAATTTTGATGACATTTTATGGACCAAACAACTAATTGATTAACCGAGAAAAAAATCAACAGATTAATCGAATATGAAAATAAGCGTTAGTTGCAGCCCTACACCTTTTTGATGGGGATTTTTAAAAACGTAAACATGTTTTTAAAAAATGACTTAGAATGAACAAATTCTAAATGTTACTAATTTCAAGAATCAACTCCTCCATACAAATCATATAATGAACTGGATATGCCTGACTCGTTTAGCCTTCAGTGACATGGAGAACTTCTATATTTGTCAGTGACACAGAAGTGGAGGTGCTGCTGTAAATATAATAATCCCACTATTTTGTAAGAGAAGTACCACCTTCAAAAACATATGGAAGGTGATCACAGAGCATGTGCACCCTGACAGTAAACTGTGGCTGGTGTTTTTGCATTTTAACAGAAAGGGCTGCGAGAGGAGGTCGCTGGTGTACATACAATTGTTTGTATTTTATATTCAGAAATGCAGTGTAAGAAACTCAAGAATCTATGGCGAAAAGGGTGTGTATACTGTAAACCAGGTGTTCGATTCATTTGGATGAGAGCCTCTAAATGTATGCAAATGTCATTTTGCTCACATTTAATAAATTCAAGCATTAGAAAGGAGTGCAATAATAATTGGATATCGCTTCATCTGCCTCTTGCCTAAAATCTAAATATGTATGGGACAAGTTCACAACCCCTGGAAGGCAGAATAATTGGATGACAGTTAAACAAGGCAGGTTCAGGTAACGGAGGACCGTACAAAAATGTTAGAGTACTTACTCATGTAAAACCAAGCCATCCATTGTCTGCGTCTGACTTTCAACCTTCCGTCACTTGCC
The DNA here is from genome assembly GCF_022379125.1 of Scophthalmus maximus. Taxonomy (NCBI): domain Eukaryota; kingdom Metazoa; phylum Chordata; class Actinopteri; order Pleuronectiformes; family Scophthalmidae; genus Scophthalmus; species Scophthalmus maximus. The sequence goes on along the minus strand of NC_061528.1, from coordinate 13,522,222 downwards.
TTAACACAATAACTCATAAGAGCCATGATTAGCTTCAGGGAGAGCATACGCGACAGCAGGCACAGAGAGCAGCACAAACAATACAAGGGTTATTAGATTACCGGGATTAAGGGCTAGTTCACGTGTGATTAAATGTGAGTGGGAACCTTCCTACTGGGGAAAATTACGGGATTACATCGGAGGGAAAAAGGACGGGATTACTTTACTGCCAGATCACACACATACACACACACACACACGCACATGCACATGCACATGCACACACACACACGCACACATTCGCGCACACACACACACACACACACACACACACACACACACCGACAAGGGCCCTATTGTAGGAAGGAGGTGTCTTGAGATAATTTGGTGACTGGGAGAAGATTAGGAAGATGCTAGAATTTCAATTGTGGTGGGTGCAAGAGATTAAATCTACATAGTCCTGTCTTGTTGTTTAATCCAGTGGGAGGCAGAAAATCATATGTGGCAGATGAGCACTTAACCAAACGACCCGCCAGAGACAAGAGCGGAATCGAGCAGACTAAGACTGACAGTGGTCCACCTTAACAAGTCATTTCATGTCATGTTCAGCCTTGAGGACTAAGCTGCCCCGTGTTCTGACACGGTTTACTTTGTTGCACTGTCAAGAAGATGCACCTATTATTGAAGACAAAATAATGCACAGGAAATTATTCTTTATTACAACAAAAAATGTAATTGTGAAGATATGAGAGCCCACTGGTATGCATCATACAGTTCTCTGAATTTGTTTAAAAAAAAGAAGAAGCTTTGTTTGATGGATAACCGATATTTACCCACTTCTGGCAGGATTTACCTCAGTCTAGTTTCTTTCCCTAAATACACTCCTTCACTGTGATAACACCAGACTCGCTCTGTCTGAAAACCAACCCGATTATTAACAGTAGTCAGACCAACACCATGAGGCTCACAATAGCTGCTAATATCATTTAAAGATCATTGTTGCTTTCCCCCAGTTGAAGACTTAAGTCCAACCGCCCACTGTCGGCACGCACGCACGCACGCACGCACGCACGCACGCACGCACGCACACACACACACAAGCACACACACACGCACACACACAGAGTAAAGCTGGCTGCTCATTCGGCGGCTTCAGTCCATGTGCCTGTCGTCTCCCCAGGCATGCCTTGCTTTTGATTTGCTCGTTGCAGTGTTCTGCCATGTTTGCGGCACATGGGTCTGTGTCTCTCTTGTGTTCAGCAGCAGGGGCTGGAGGGATGAGAGAACGGATGAAGGAATCCTGGAGAAGGTTGGCACCCTGCCAGCTTGTTCCTTATATACATACTGTAGTCACTGCTTCCAGGGGACACGCTCACAAAGCTGGATGAGCATGATCACTCTCCTCGTTATTCTCCCCCTTCCCTCCCTTTGTTTGCTTCTCTGCATGTATATCTCATACATGCCAAGTTAGCTCATCCGTTGCATCAAGTGCCCCTTTCGCTTCCATGGCAACCTGAAGCTGTCATTTGAAGGATAACATTAATAATTATTGCTCGCTGTGGGGTGTGTCTTACATAAACGGAGATAATTCAATTGGAAAAGACGTGACGTCTGACAAGCTCACAAACATGTACAGATTCGGTTTTATTTGAGTGAAGACAGGGAAGGTTAAGTTGAATTGGCAAAACAAAGTCAGTTTCTGAGGACTCTATGGTCTCAATCACTAGCTTTAATTCTTATCACTACAGAATGATGTTCATTTTGTAAATTGGGTCTCATTTAGAGTAAAAGGGAAGATAAAGCACCGTATACATAGGAGGGTGGATACAGCGTGATGACAGCTGGTCCATCCAATCGGTGCATGGTTGCAGGTGTAGGTAGGCTCTCAGTCAGCCCCCCCCCCCCAAATTCTTCTTCCAGTTTAAACCCAAACATGGCGCTCGTCAAGATGCAAAACTCAAGGCTTCATAACGGCAGTTAACAAACCAAATGGTGACATCACGTTGGATTGCCACTTCATCTTTACTCCATTTTATCTTTCTCTTAAGTGTTCACTGTCCATATCCACGTAGAAAAAAAGCATGAAAATGTGTGTAGAAGAAATATTCAATATTCTTACATCGTTCTGTGATTCTGCATATTTTTTTTCTTTTCCACATGAAAAAGGCAACAGGAAAACCTTTCTTAATGACGCCCTCCTTATGTAGCAATGATGAATGTGGTGAGGGTAGAGGAAAACGAAAACCAAGGTTAAGTTATTGTAATCATTGGATTGTGTGTGTGCTTATTGTGTCATATTTCATGTTAAGGGTTGAAGTGCTGCACCATACCACTTTTATCACTGCTTATTGATTACTTTAAGTTTCATAGAATTTGGTCTACGGGCCTCTAAGGCTCTGAGTGTTAGTTTTTTTGCCTCGTTAAACCAGAAAGAAAAGATGTGTCCACTCTCAATGTGAAGTGAAGAAGAAGTGACCGAAGAAGTGAAGAATGCGTAAATTGTTGAATGTTACTGGTTAAAACAGCTAGAGCCCTCATTATGAAAGGGTGTGTAGACCTCTGCAATTTGTTTAGGAGTTAATAAATCTTTTTCTCTCTGGATTTTAATTTTTTGGGAGGTCACGTGAACAGAAAAATTCTGAATGTTGCCCTTCTATTTCAAGAACCTGCAATTATGTAAGAGGGGTGTGTAGACTTTGTTGTTACACCGTGCTTACGCTGCGAGCTAGCTATAGATAAAGTGTATAGATAATGTTTGTGGTTGACCCCCATGAATATTATGTTTACTTTACTGCCAGATCACACACACACACGCACACGCACGCACACGCACACATTCGCGCACACACATTCGCGCACACACACACACACATCTGTGTTTATCAGTTCACCAAAATAACCAATATACAATTCACCATGAGTCCTTTGTTCACTTTTCCCCCGCAAATTGAATCCATTTGGCTTTATGGGCTGCCATTTTTTTGTGGAGAAAAAAAAAAAATATAGTTCGCCCCATCTAATATGAACCTTCACTTAGGCAGAATGAGCTATTGCTGTTATCTGTTGCCATGGAGACTGACTGAGTTGGGGTGTTGCTGTGGAAACTGAGCGGCTCCTCATTACCACCCACAGCAGCCCTCCCCACTCCCTCGAGCCAACCAGCAGTAAACCCCTTCTTAATGTGTTCTCATGATGCATCAGTCGTGAATACAATAGATGTGATGCGTGATTTTATTTGAAACCTGAAAGACGCAAAGAGACAACATTCCTGCCCAATTGTGCAATGAACTGCTTTGACAATATTGCTTCATGTAACCTTGTGGCTGAATGGGAATTGAAACGGGGAGGAGGATGATTCATTGGTCAACATGTCTGAATGCATTGTTCCCTCCATCCCAAATGTCACAAAGCGCGACAGCAGCAGCCTGGAAGCTGTGCATTTAGACATAATTTGGTCAAATGAACAGTGCTATTCACATACTGTACATATGTGCCAAGTATGTTTTTATCAATATGTTTCCGGGGTGTCCATCCGTCCCTCTTCTCGAGAACACGATGTCTCAGGTTCCCCATGAGGGAATTTCTTCTGATTTAAATATTCACTTGGACTTAAAGGGGCAGCAAGCCCCTGACAAGCCTCTGACTCCCGACGTAGACTGGCAGAGCGAATTGATTGAACTCCCAGAATTCGTCTGCGTCCCAGACTAGCCAGAATAGCCAACAAAGGCAATTTAGGGTTAAGTGTCTTGCCCAAGGCCACTTGCTGATCGGGGGAATTGGGGATCAAGCCGCCGACCTCCCGGTGTGTGGATGACCTCTCCATCTCCTGAGCCACAGCCGCCCGTTACATAATACTTTCTTTGTCATTCAACTTTTGCTTGGGCCTTCAATCCTGATCAACCGTGGTGAAGATCTAGGCTCTTGTTGTCTACAATGGCAGTGATAACTGCATCCACCTACACTCGAACACCAGCGAGGGATCACAACCATAAGCCGTCCGTATGTGGCTGCTCGTGAGTCTCCGAGCATACAGCGTGTGTGCATGCACGGTGGGTCTGTGTGAGCTGACGAACCAGGGAGTGTTCATCCGCTTGCTGGTAGTACAACTGAGTGCTGCCCCGCCGTTTATATTGCAGCCCACACAGACCGATAAAGAATCTGTGAAAACGCTCGTAAAGAGCACCGCCATCTGAAATCGTACAACGTCTGATGCCGATAGGGCGATCTTTGTTTGATGATCCATATGGTGACTTCTTTTTCACTGCGACTTGAGCAACGCAGCTGAAGCACAGAGAGTAATACAATGGGGCAAAATGAATGAGCTACAGAGACAATGTAATTCTCGCGGAGGTCACCTTCGTGTGAAACCTTTGTTTTGCGTTAACTCTTTTTCCTCTTCGGCTTTTAAACACAGCAAAGAAATGAAATGCATTGTCTAGGAAAACTGGCAACTACCAGTTTCCAGAGGTTCACTGTCTTTGCCTTCTTTCTCAATTCATTTTATTCTCCCTCTGTTTTCATTTGCAGTGGGACATTAGGGGTTCTTCTGGTCTCGTCTTCAGCCGGATGTTTGAAACGTGCGCATTCAGTGTTTCAGGCCAGAGTAGGACCTGTGTTCTTTTGAAAGGTGCTTTGTGTTTCCGTCTCATGAACCTGTAATGCCTGCTGCTGATGGCGTTTTTGTCTAGATTATTTCCTGTTATTGGAGTCCAGTGCTGTGACTTGGTGTAAAACAAGCTACACGAGCGCTCTCAGTGTACTATTCATCTGGGCGGCTGTAGAGGTAAAGAGGGTCGTCCACTAACAGGACGGTTTGGAGGTACAATCCTAGCTTTCCCCAGTCTGCATGCCAAAGTGTCCCTGGGCAGGACACTTCACCCTGATGGCTGCGCTGGCACTGTGTGAATGTGACTGAGAAAGTGTGGCAAATGGCAGCGCTTGTATGAATGCGTGTGAATGGTTGAATGTGACATGTCCTGCGAAGCGCTTTGAGTGATCGATAAGACTAGGAAAGTGCCACATCAATACAGTCCATTTACCAATCAGAAATGACGGTTATCAATTAAAAATGTCTTTGGAATAGCAGACAAAAATGTTAAAACGGGGGCAGCAGATGCTAAATTTAGGGTTTAACTGTAACAGGGAGGTTAATTAGAGATGATACTGGCTCAGAGGGGTTTGATATAAATATTAAACAACTGTCTGGGAAATGAGACCCACATATGGCAGCTTTATAATAATAACCCTCCTTTACTGCATTTCCAATCTGATTCTTGGGATAATCTGATGACTGGGACCTTTTTTCCACTATCTGTTAATCTCAGGTATTTCTGCACCTGGACTATACGTAACATGTAAGCACATTTGCCCAAATTGTTCCAGTAAACGTATCGGCTCCTTACAACCTCTCAAACAGCAAAGGTAATGTCCTGGCAATTTAAACTCTGCCCCTAATATTGTTTAAACCTCCTTCTAGTCTATAATGTAAGTGTTGAAACTCAAACCTCATACAGCGGCAGCAAGTCAAAAAAACATACTAGAAACAAGGTTATGTGATATTAATATCCATTAGTTTGAATTGGTGACATTTTGAAGGTCAGCTGTGATGTTTAACAGTCGTTTTTTTTAATGTGGGCCGTGTGCGTGATCCAGTGGAAGAAAGCAGCAATCTTCCAAACCCCACCCAGCGGTGGAGCGACTGATGTGGGTTCAGCAAAAGACCACATCAGCCTGAGAGGAACCAGCCAGCTGGCTGCTCTGACCAACATCCCAGCAGTCCCATAGAAACACACACGCACACACTGCAGATCAGAGGCAAAAGGATCACAACAAGGGGTAAATATGGCTGCAATTCTGGGAATATCTGTGAATGAAAAATAGCGCTTTTGTTTAAACGTAATGGCGTTGCCACACCACAATGAAGATCAAATATACAATTGTACAACTTTTTTTAAAGTTATCATTTTTAAAAGTCATAAAAAAGTTATTGAGTCTAGCATCTGGAGAAATGCCTTCTGTGTTGTCAATTAAACTCAACTCAAAATCATTTACTCTGTAAAGTAAACCTGCTTTACACATATTGAAATATTGAATTGAAGGTCCTGGTTGTTTTTAAATTTGTCCAGCTGCTGACAATTTTTTTTCTATTTTCATTATCAGTTTAACCAATGATGTCTTTTGACAGATCAATTAATTGATTTGTTTGTAAAATATGAACCAGAGAAAGCCCTGCCATTATTTTGTTGACTGACCAAATAATTGTCTGAAAAAAAGAGTTGCTGATTCACTGTCAAATCAATCAATGAACTCCACATTATATCAATCAATGGTACTCTAGTAAAACACACTGCATACATCATGTCACTCCGACGTAATCAATAGTTTGTAGTAACTATTAGTTAATATTCGCTTCTTTCTATTCAGCAACACTATGTAAGTTTTGCTCGGCAACAGCGGCCTCTGTTGCCAAGTGCTTCTTAGCCACTGAACTGCTCTTGAAATTTAAGCTACTGACTATAACTCAGTTACGCACTTCTTTGAGGCGCTCATACCGGCTCATCAGAAGAGCTACACAGTGCAAGAGGGTGTGCAGTAAAAGAGGCGCTATTTTCCATATTACAAGTCAGGTTACCACAAAATAATTTAGAGGATGGAATTTTAAAGTAAAGTAGTTGAATTGGTCCTATAATTCATATATTGTTGGGCCAGTGCAGTATCATTTGTGCCATCTTTTCATTTGGGCCTTGCTTTGCTTCTGCTGATACTCATGTAAACAAGATGGATGACACATAGAAGCACTGTTTCTACAGGATAGTACAGGGTAAATCCCCCTTTGCCATCTGAATGGTTCATTCACGGAGCAAAAATATGCTGCCGGTGCCCTTGAAAATCCATCCATTCATCATTCCTCTGCACGTTGATGTCATCTGACGATAGTTGATCATTTTGTTTTAGAATCTCATTTTGGGGATTTTGCAGATGCAAACATAAACTGGATCAAGTTTTCACATCTTTGTAGTCTAAATCGAATCTCATCATAAATTCCACGTTTCCTTTTCAGTGAATGAACCTGTCCAATGTAAGAGATTATTTTTTTAAGTGATCATTGTGGGCAGACGTATGTGTAACTTGAAACTGAATTCAAATTATTCATATTTGAATTTGTGTATTTTTAGCTCGAATAAGTGCACTCATCGGAGTTAAAATAAACAAATTCAAATCATATGAATGATGAATGATATATGAATATCATTCATCATTCATATAATTCAGTGTCAGTGCAATTATTAATGATGATCATATATCTCTGCATATAGATACAATGTGCTGTGTCCTGCTGGTTGAAAAAAACAAACTGTCATCAAACTAATAACACAAACTCAAACCTGATATTTGGCAGTTACTTCTTCACTGTTTCACTGAATGATTTCAGTCCCCAACTCTTAATTCCCCTTGTCACAGAGTGTGTGTCTCTCTGGGCTTCGGCATGACGGTGAAATACGGTTATTTCGCAGCTCAGAGATCTCTGAAAGGGCAGATTCAGTGGAATAAGTGAACAGCGACAACTGCATTTGATTTAAGTTATTTACATTTGGTTATAATGTAGCGTACTCCAATAGAGTGCAGTGATCAAAAGCCATGTTCTTGGGATTACTTGTGTCTTCATCAATCATACAAACACAAGCTATGTCCCAATACAGGGGCTGTCTTCTTTGGCCGTGCAGACCTCAACGGTCGTACCGAAGTTTCGCAGTTTTATCAAGATATTTTACTGTACATGTCGTGGTGGCTGTTTGCCAGCTGGACAGCAGGACAGTGACCCTAAACAAAGTAAATCTACTACAGACTTCAATAAATACACCAACGATTATTGTTATTTGTGTATTATTAGCTCAAGTAAATTGTGTTTGTCTAGGCTTTAAGATCACATTTTATGAGAATATTCAACGCAGAACACAAGGTCATTCCAAAGGCATCACATTTTTCCTGCCACTGTATCTAGTCAAAGCTTTAGTTAACTGGCTGTGTGGAATCCAGTTTCTATCCTGAACGCTGTTCGATCAGATGAAGATCAGTTCTCTCAATAAGAGCAGGGCAGAAGGAAGCCGAGCAGGACAGCCCGCTGAGGAGGTGTCAAGTTCATTCAGCAGGAGGCAACTATAGAGTAGCGTTGTAAATAACGAGGGGGGATCGCCACCCACGTACTAACTTGTAGTTGTATGGATGTGTGCCGTAAGCGTTTTTGTCCCAAGAAGAGCAAGGGCTGTCCGACTTTCACAATACCAACAGTCCTACAACGGCTACACGTTGAATGACCAACTAAACCAAGTCTCTCTCCAAGTGACCGATTTGAAGACCTTGTGAAGGATGACGGAGATTCAGACCGACACTCTGTGACGATGGCGCCAAGCCGCACTAACTGTTTTGTTTCTGGATGGGTGTCTTTTGATCAGATGCAGAGCGTCATTAGTTTGATGAAACTGCAAAGCCAGCACGGACACTGACTGACTGACTGACTGACTGATTAACTCACTTGTTGCCTGTGCGTTGAGAAGTTTGCATTGCAAATACGATGCCATTCCATGTTTTCCTCTTACTTATGACAATTGAACAAATTGGCAATGTCGACAGTTCACTACCAAACAAAGCCAGCTAGTTGTGTAGTGTTCAGATCAAAAAATAGTATTGTGTTGAAAAATACGCACACCAGGAGACTGCATGTGTGGGCATGTTGCCACAGGTACTAGTGAGAAGACGAGTAGTTCGAAGACTCATCCCATTGAAAGACACTGCACAACAATTATTTGAAACAAATGAAACAATGAGGACTTTTGTTATCGCTGATCTCATCTTATTGTTGCAGTGCAGCCACTAGGAAGGTGTGCGTGCCTGAGTGTTTTGAGAAAAGGTTGTTTGAGTATGTGGACTTGTCAAGCTCATGACAAGGTACGCTGGGCTCAGTAAAAGTCATGGAAATATTGGCAATGTAGTTTGGACCAAGGGTATAGCTAATACGACTTGACAATGATCTGTTCAGAAAATGGTGAAAACCACCCGTGGACTGGAGGAATAGACTCAGGCGCAGAGACAAGATGACAACATGATTTGGGTGCTTCAGATACAAAGGCAAAGACGCTCTTCCTTACCAATCTTTCGCTAAGCTTGATGTCATTTATGAATCCTTCTAGACGTACTCTGGGCTGTCCTCGGGAGGCGCTGGAGTACAACTTCCCAGGATTTGTTCTGAAAGTTGTTCAGCCATCCTTTCATACGCCAAGAACATGAACACTGATCTTGTTCTACGTCTCGCACATTCAGAAGCTTTAGACTTGAATTATGCCGCCTTCCTTCCTGTTATGTTGTACTCATCAACACGAGTATCATGGCACAGCAGATGTCTGGAGAGGATCCACTGTCAGTATGGGTACAGCATCTCCACCGATTGCAGGTTGTGACATCCTCCCGCATTTGTTGTGCATTGAACTTTGATTTGGTGTGGAGTTTCACCTATGATGGCATGGAACAAAGTTCCTATTAAATGAAATTCCATGCCACTGTCACTGCCATGGCAGTAATGAGAGAGTACTGAATGTTCATTTTGTCCATGGTCACAAGCTTTGTGTCATCAATCGGAGACTTTGATCGGAAGCGTTCAAGATGAGGTGAATGTCTTCACTGCTCACACGAAGGTGATGAGTTTACTGAGAGGACTTATAGGGCCTGAAATGGTATCTTCGCATTTTTGGGGCAAATACTCAAAGGGGTGGAGATTTAAAATGGACAAGACAAAAATCTATAGATATTTAAAGATACATACATTACATTACATACATTACCCACATGTATTGACCCGCATTCACCAGCGGAGCAGCTGCTCCATACATTTAAAGTAAAATCATACACGTCAACTCTCATATAAATCCACAAGACTTGCGTTTTAGTAAGTCAGTGCTTCACAAAACATTAAATTCAATACAGTTCTATTTTATAGTGCCAGATTGTTACTTGGGTTATCTCAAAGCACTTTACCCATTACAGTAAGGTCGCGACCTCACAATATTAGAGAACCCCAACAGTTAGTGTCTTCAGTCATCTAAAACTTTCACAACATTTACGAATAGTTCTAAAATTGTAGCGTGTTTCAAGTGGGCCTCCCGACACCGCTGTCACCTGACTTTCCAATAACACTGCGCTGCAGTGGATTAGTTTAGAAAGTTCAGTCGACTTTGCTAACATTCTGCACTGGTGATGAGCGTGTCAGAGCAGCACACAGAAGTTGAGGGGCGACAGCTGTTATCAGCGGCACAGCGGTTTCAAAAAGAGTCTGACAATACGAGATTCGACTCGAGGGCCTCTCAACTGATGATTCACCTCAAAAGGTGTTAAGAGTTTTATAATCGGACTCCATGTCTCATCCAAGAGCGTAGGGATCAATTAATAACTGTCAGGATTCTGCCTCACTCTGCTGACCCTGTTGCTATAGGATCCAGGAAATCCAGGGATTTGATGATTTCTATTGACTACTGCCGGTTTAGTGTGAATCACGTTATCATGAACTCATTTTCCTCTTGCTGAGAATACAGTGTTTACATGTTTCAGTATGTTCAGACTGTTGGACTAAAGCCAGTTAGTCTGTGTCAGCTGTTGTGTGTGATTGTTTATCATATATATAAATATATAAATATATATATATATATAGAGAGAGAGAGAGAGAGAGAGAGAGAGAGAGAGAGAGAGAGAGAGAGAGAGAGAGAGAGAGAGAGAGAGAGGTCTGAGTCTTTGTGGCTGCTGTCAAATGAACGCTGTGGATTTGGCATCAAATAAGACACACACACACACACACACACACACACACACACTTGCTGTTGCTTTATCCCTTCCCTTAGATTCACAATTGATTGGAAACCCGTATCAGTCACACTCTCCCTCCTCAGCCACTTCTTTGTACTTCATCACCTCGACCCCTTCCTTTTCCATCTGTCCGCAAGATGTACCGAAGGTGTGTGTGTGTTTGTGTTTGTGTGTTAACTGCCGTACCACCTGCCACTGTACTCCTAAAGTACTGGCACCCAAAATCTAATCTCTCTCTCTCTCTCTCTCTCTTCCTTTCTCTCTCTCTCTCTCTCTCTCTCTCTTTCTTTCTCTGTCTTTCTCTGTCTTTCTCTTTCTCTCATTACTGTTTCCCCCCTTCATCCTCTCTCACCATTCCAGGTCTCGGATGTTATGCTTTCTTCTGAGCCACAGAAGGCAACACTCCATCTAGTCAGGTGAGTTATCTCAGTCTCGTCTTGTCTCTCTCTCTCAGTTTTCTCTGCTCACACACACACACGCACACACACCCATCTCTCTCTCTTCACTGCATTTGCCTTTGGGTACTGCTGCAAAGATGCTGCGTCACTGTCATTGTTGCAATTTTACCGTGGAATAAAAGTAGCAGAAAATATACTTTAGTGTGTATGTGTATGTGTGTGTGTGTGTGTGTGTGTGTGTGTGTGTGTGTGTGTGTGTGTGAGAGAGAGAGAAAGTGAATTCAATTATATTTTGTATATTTTATCAAAAAATTCAAGCTTTGAATAACCTGGCTTCATTGATGCGATGCATAATGTGATGCATTTGTTTAGTAATATATGTTGAGTGTACGTGTGTAAAATCAATGCTATGTTAGTACTTGTGTGTGTGTGTGTGTGTGTGTGTGTGTGTGTGTGCATGTTTGTGGGGACATGTCTAGACACCCCGAGACAGTCATTCTGTTTCATGGTTCAGGTGCAGAGAAGAAGGGCACATTGTTCCCACCAACAGAGACACTCTCGCTTCCCTCTGTTTATCCAATTTAATTTCTGGTGTCAGGTCTTGTCACTTTGCTGCCAACTGGAAGTGACAAATCAAAAGGGTGACCTAGAAAAATGTGTCCCCTTCCAGAGAGAGACGGGCTCGCCAACCTCAGGTATTTTGCCCTGTCATCCCTCTGAGCAAAAGCGGCACAAAACTGGCTGTTTGAAACGGACGGATACAGTGTTCACCCAAACCTACGCTCTCCGTTTCTTTGAAAGTCTTTACCAACACGTCCACATCTAACAACCATTTCATTTCACCAGAATCATTTGAGTCAGCTGAATATACCTCTTCATGGGTGCTAGTTGCTTTTGATTTCAAAAGTGCCAATAGGTAATTTGTTTTTCTGTTAAAAATATAATTCTTTTGATATATGAAAGTCAAAATAATTAAATAGCGGTCTTTTAAACTAAAACAAAAAACTCTTTGTGTGTTATATAATAATACTGCATCGAATGGTTCGCCATAATGCGAAAGGGCTGCTGGCAAAGCCCAAACGACAAATTTATGAAACTTTCAACCCTTGATGTTGCTTTGGTTTGCTGAAGCACATGGGTGAGTGGACGTGGCATGTCTTCAAGTGCCCCCTATATAAATCCATTAGCCTCTGCTTCCGGGTCATAAACTCCCACAAGCTTATTGCGGTCTGTCTTCCCAGTACGAGATGGATGGGAGACAAACGCTAATGAACGGCTGCTAGAAGCCAAAGAGACAAACCTTTCTCTCGGGAAGTTGAATCGCTCATTGGTCTGTGTCTGCTGGCTGTGCAGGTGAGGCGCTGGGAATGTCTGCTGATGTATTAGCACTTGATTTAATCAGATCTTGATATATAGTGCAGTGTATACGTACCACATAACCTTCTTTTTTCTCTTGAACTTTTAAAAGAAATATGCTCCAAAACATATATTGATGTGGAGGCCGACTTCTGGTCTACTACTTCTCCCGCATCCAGGCTTCATACTAGTATTAGCTGCTAGTATAAGACCCTTGGGGTCTCTTTCCAATTGGTGCTTGCCCGTTAGAGACTCCAACGGTAGATGCATACGGATGCATTTTTGATAAGACGCCCGAACCAGCTCAACTGGGCCCTTTCGATGTGAAATGGCTCCAGCTGAAACACTCTCTGGATGTCTGAACTCCTCAGCCTCTCTCCAAGGCTGAGCCCAGAAAAAAAACAAACACTTTCTGTTACTACCCAGAGCTCATGACTATAGGCGACGGTTGGAACGTAGTAGATCGACTGGTTTAAGCCACGTTTTTATGATACACCTTTTAGATCTTATTTGTTATAATTACACATTCTTAGTGGATGAAGAGTTTTAGACAAGCCGGGCAAATCTTCGTGACGTCCTGTGTTCATTTCACTGGGTTAAATCCCCCGGTCAGTTTGTATGAGAGAGGAGGAGAACGCAGTGAGACATGTTATCAACTAACACGGAATTATTAAGAAATTAACTAAAATCCAGAAACTCCTTTTCCTTAGTAATTAATTATTTCAATAGTCCTATGCGGCCTTGCAGGAATGGTTTAAATTATTTCATGTTATTTCTAATGCCAGAATAATATTCCAGAGTCTTCCTACAGTTCTAGGGGGGAACTTTTGAAACCACGATAATGATTTGTCACATGAGGTCCTACGTAGGTTTCTTCCCGTGTGACTCCCCCTAACCCCTCACACTTGAGTTTCTCATCTCCCGCTCTCCCTGCTTGACTACTTCTCCTCTGAATGTCTTTTCGTCCCAAAGTCTCTCGTCTCATTTTCATCTCACCCGGCTACACATCCAATGCCCTTTGCTCACTTTGTCTTTCTCCCTCTTTCTTTTGTTGTCACGGTGCGCATACATATTTACCAGGATTCTTATGAAATATACTCACATCAGGGGAGGGTTGTTCGGAATGGAATATTTGCTGAACTGTATATTTACTTCATTCAAATGCTTTATAGGTATGGCCACGGGAAACAACACTTTCAAAATGGATTGAGTTTCAACATACTGCACATGAAAAGTGATTGTTTTTGCTGGATATAGACAGAAAGGATTGGTGATACTCCTGCTTATGGTTTGATTGGATACATCGCAGTTAAACTCAGTATGTTCAGTCTTTGCCTGGTCGTTAGTTATTTGAAGAGGGAAAAGTCTGAGAGCTATTTTGACCCCCACTATCTTTTCCTCGTCATAATCTTATTCCACTCCTGCCTCGTTTGAGACTGGCTAATGAATAATAGTAAAATGAGGAAAAAATGTATGGATTGAAGAATGATATTTTTTTTATCGCAGACATTTATCCTTAATGGATGGAAATCATTGAAAGGTTTCATGGTTGGGTTGCATTGTCCAAGTTTAAAGGACTAAATTAGTGAAATCAAAGTGGGATAATACTGTACAATGCGTGAGTGGGATTGGCCTCATCATACTTACAATCAAGTCATTCTCTGCTTAAAGCCGATAAGTCATCTCATTAATTACACAGGATTTCTGCCATAAATCAGCTGTGGCATGATGTTGTGTCAATCCTCAATGTAACCGTGTCAGAAGTGAATGAGGTGGTAAATTGAAAATTGGATTCTAAAACATTATTGTGTCCAATGCCGTACATACAGTTAGACAAAAAGGTCTGGAAGGAACCGTTTCCTTCGAACTTAAACATAAAACTCGCTTTTCTCTACAATGTTTGAGGTTTGACACACACACACACACCGACACACACCAACACACACACACACTCACACCGACACACACCGGCACACAAACCGACACACACACACACACACACACACACACACACACACACACACACACAGTTAATCACAGCGCCCAGTAATTCAGGAGAGCAGGTTAATGAGGAGAGCGATGATAAATGAAAGGCTAATAGAGAAACTTAAACTTTGAAAGTTTTATTCAATGGTCCAGATTTTGAATTTTAGGTATCATTTTCAAATTATCAATATTTTTGAAGGCTGCCAGGACATGGTAAGGAGAAATGTGAAATGAATGGCCCTCCCATGCAAACCTCCTCATCTCCTTTGCTCTGAGTTGACTCACGATCTCATCTCGTCTCTTTTCATTTTCAAGATGATTTCAAGGTTCTCTCTCTGGTTGAGAAATCTTTTGAGTATTTAACTTTCGTCCATACCTGCACATTAGAGGTGTGGAGGTTGTCCTGATAGCACGGTCTGTGAGAGTCGTGTTGCCCACTGCAGAGGCAGAGGTAAAGGCCTGAGCTTGCAGAGCACACACTCATTAAAAATGTAAGCTTTACATAACCAATATGATTCAGAATCAAACCTTCGATGAACCCATTTTACTGTATCACTGCATAATCTAAAGCTCCAAACTTCCATCACCATACATATTTGAACTCCTCACCTCACATAGATCTGCAGTCTCATTGCAAATGCATGAGTTCCTTGAAAAAAGATCTGTCACTTGACACACACACACACACACACACACACACACACACTGCCCCTTGCATATTGCATTAAACATGGCTTGACATGTATTAATGGATATGCAGCGCCAGGAGACAGGACAAAGCACTTTCATCTTCAGATATAGAAAAAAAAGAAGGAGTCAGCGGACCTCAAGATAGTTTTGACAAAAGAGATATATGCACAATTTCAGTCTGGTCATTTGTTCTCGATTGTGTTCATGCTAAATGTATAATTGTATAATTTCGTTAAGCTACCGCACCTCCTGCTTCCTTTGCGGGGAAAAGTGATGGAGTTAGTCATCTGGGGAAAGAACTCACCATTTCCCTCAGTTTAATTGAAAAAGAAAGCAAAACAGCTGTTGATTTAATTAGATGAAATATGAATTGACTTTGCATTTTTCCTATAGTTTGCTTACAGGCTGTGTTTTGTAAAACCCTGTAAATATTTATGCTGACACCGATATGTAATAATTTTTCTAATGTGGCCTGCATGAAAATCCTTGAGCGTTGCTCAACTGTTTTATTTCCTGGTCTTTGGAGTGGTAGAATTATGTATGTGGTGTAGAAAATTGTGATCTGTTAGTGAGAATTTTAACATCTCTGTTTACTTTTTGTAAAGGGAAGCATCAAAAAGATATAAAACAACTTGTAGAGGCTTTAATTTAACACAGATTGTAGGTGAGTGATTCATATTTGTTATATAACGGTAGATTATGATTGTCTGTCTGTTGCTGTGCGATGAGACAGTGACATGATGGGAGAAAGAAGAGAAATGACTGTGTGGATGAGTCATTCCGGTGAAGGTTGCTTTATTACAAAACACCTGTTGTTCCACACAATACTGTGTATGTGAAGTGAAATGTTGCTGTTTTCAGCTTCAAACAAGAATAGGTTTGTTTGATCGAGATCATTTTCACATTTAAACTGTTTCTGTCAAAGGTTTTACTGAAAGCATTATTCTCAATTATTTTCTATAACTACCATCTCTAATTTATGAGGAAAATCGGTAGTGAACCCCAAAACTGTTGTCATGTCAAGGTTGTGTTGTATACAGTATATTCTTGATATACTATGGTACCTTGTTACATCATGGCTGTTGAAGGACTCTGCTCTTATTTTCTGTCTTAAAGTTTCTTAATAAGTAATAAGTAATAAGTACTTACTTAATAAGTAAGAAACAACTGAATGCTCGATACCTTCAAAAACATATTTTTCACATCTGTTGCATTGAAGTGAACACTGACAGAAATCCTGATCCTTTGGATTCTCTGTAATCATTGAGAATTTTTTAAAAGAATTAAGTAAACTATGAAGTTGATCAGTTATCTGTTTATGCTGGTTGACCACCAGGAAGGTCCTCAGATTCCGTAGGGGCTCTGGGCAGTTCCAGACCAAAGGGACATCCCTGGCGGTGGAAACACATGGTGTGACTTAGATCCATGATGCTTTGCAGAGGCTGTAATAACAAAGTGGACTAATTGGTGAGTGCTGCTGCCAGAGACGGGCCACGGCTCCAGAGCTTCACCAGATCTACCTCCGGTGTCCGTCTGCTGCCTGCCTCTGTGTCACCACAGTTCAAACTTGTGTCTAATAAAGGCATCCACCAAAAGATTTTTCTAACTTATCATGAGTCATGTCGCTTCAAAGTATTTACTTCAACTTTGCGTCTTTACACAGATTTGTTAGCAGTGTTTCGGCTTTCTGGAAATCTCCGGATGATTAATATTCATTGCTTTTTTTTATGGGACATATGTTTGTAGTCCTATTAAAATTATACATCTTTCCATAAAACAACTTTTCCTCAAAGAAGGGGGACCGTGCGAGACTTAAAAAGAGACACTAGTGTTAGCACCAGCGAGTGCCATAAAATATCATTATAATATGCGGAGGTGCACCGTCTGCCTGTGGTGAGTTGTCCCCTGGTGTGATGTGCCGTGTATAAACCAACCTTCATATTTACACACACACACACAAACACACACACACACAAAATACAGTCCTTGTGTGATGTATGACTCACTTGTGACCCTCAAGTACTGCTACGCTGAGGCAATCAAAAAAATAAAACCATATCTACTGCTGCTCTTAACATTGTTGCTCTGGGGGTTCGGCTCGCCAAGCTACAGGACCTCTGCTCTTTCTGTTCCGTGTATGGTATGGTAAGTATGGTACTAGAATGGACTTGGTTGAGAAAAGTTAATAAAGAAGTAGGCAATGACATTCTCAAATGATGGCATTTGCTCCATTGTAGGTAAAACATGTGAAGTCATGTTACTGTATGTACCATGTGTGCTGAATATTCCCAGGTACTGAAATAAAGAATCTTTTAAGGAGTATCTCACTGCAGTAGACCTGACCAGACCATTGAGTCAACGACATGTCCAATTTTTCATATTTGGTCATTTATTAGCATCCCATGTGTGCAAGCATCCCTTTCCTGCTTCTCACGAACGTCACTTTGTGCTAAAGAAAAGGCTTGTGGTGCGGCTGACTCACCCCACTTTTTATGCTTTAAGTTGTGAAGATGTATATTCGGGGCAATGCATAGCAAATCCAAAAAAAGGACATTATTGAATTTACTTTGATATATGTTTTAATATAAGTGAGTGACATGTTGATCTCTTATAAAAGCAAATCAGTCAAAGTTAGAATACAATGCTCTGATGTACTAACAGCTGAACAGAGTTGTGCTGTGTAGGCTCCGGCCCCTCAGCTCGTTTGAACATTTTAATAAAAACGGAACAGGTGTTGTTAGCCTGCAGATATTCTATCACCATGTACCTGCAAGTAAAAAAAATATTAGCATTAACAGTTATGTTCTTAACAAGTAGATCCTGTTAATATCGTTGATCTGAGCTCAGTAGCCATAAAACATTCATTCAAAAATCCATATGCTGTTTTGTTTGAAATACTGAAAGATGTACCAAACGTGGATTATGAGTATTAGATTAGTATTAGTATTATTAGATTATTATGAATCGATGTCCTCTAATTAATTCAACACTACCTTCAGAAGTTTATACCTTTCTTGTGTGTATCACTGAGGTCTTTTGTCAACTCTTATGGTTTTCAAGCTGTACATTAAAGTACACTTTGTCCTCGTTTATTCCACGATGTTTGGTTATTTGTGTATGCCCATATTTTTTTGATGAAGTACGAATTATTCCACCGCATCACTGCGCATCCATCTGGATTCATAAACAGCAAAGGCCTGTTTCAACTGTAGGAGTTTATATGCAAATTATCTCTGCAACAGATGATGGGTGTTTATTTCATCTGCAGCTGCCAGTTTGTTCTGAGCACCTTGCGTCAACAAATGCAGGCTAATGCAAAAGCTTTTTCATTAATATATCTCCTGTTGTATGATATACTTTTAGCTAGTGTACCTAGTCCCTGGCATATTTATTATGGTCTTAAATCTCGGACAGGGTTGTGCAGGGGATTCTTCATCTTTTATGCCCCAGCTGTGTGGCACAGCTCTCGAACAGAACTAAGTGTGACTGAAATCAACCAGTTTCCTTCACCTGCTGTCACCCACACAATAAGGTCTCTGCTAATACGGGCCATGTAGAAATAATGAAAAATAAATCTTCTTTTCCGTGATTAACAGGTGCACCTGCGAAGCTGCCCCCTCCCTTGGCTTTCAGGAACCCTCTGGCAATTTTCTCGCCAACCCTGTGAGATCTGGAGAGGAAATCTTGTGTCATCATCCAAAGTCCCTGACCAACTGACCAGGTGAGGACGCCCGACATACTACATGTGTTGCCCTAACGTGGTTGTTTTCGGGCTAAATCATAAATTGCATTTTGCTGTACTAAAAGTCCTTCTTACTCGCTGTCACTTCCCTCACCTCTTCCATACTAGATAACGGTTAGATGTCAAGTTTGACATAACGTACGTGTTGTATGAGAGCATTATCTCTCTCCCCACATCCATTCATGGATGTGTAAATTAAGATATGAAAATACTGTATTTCAGCTTTCTCATAGGCAGTCATGTTACCTTCCTTTTTTACAAAGCAGAGATGAACCTGAAGCATATACTGTACACCAACACTTTGTAAAATGATTTCATCCCGCTGAACCAGCTATAGCCCTTAAAATACTACAACTCTATAACCTACACATTTCTGAACGTGAGGTCACGTGAGATTAAAAGACACTCATGTAGCTCTGGCTAGGTGCCTGCTCTCACCATAGGGGCATCGAAATCGCTGTTGGCAATACAACGACGACAAGGTAAAGCGCCATGTTGGATTGCTGCGGCGACTCGCTCCTGCCTGGGTGATCGATGACAACCTCATCCAGTGTCAGAACTAAGAAGTGTTCAGATTCACATTCATTTGTCCTAAACATCGGAGACGGTGGTGAGTACCTGTCGGGGAAGAGAAAGAGAAACATTTTACAACGAGAGACAGGGGGGGCCGAGAGCACCTCCACAGATGAAATAGCTGTGTGGGTGGACGTACATGTGAGTGCAGGCTGCTGGGAGCTGTGAGTGGGAAGTGGGCATTGAGTGGGAAGAGAAGAGCTGCTTCAGTAAGACAATCAGCACCAAGGCCCGCTGAAAGGCAGTCGTGCTTTCATGGCTCCTCTTTTGTTTTCTGCACTCGTACAAAGACAGAGTTCCAGGTTGGTTAGGGGTGGTGGATAAGGAGTTATTATTCAAATGTGTGTCTGTCATTACCATTCATGCACATATGAGGGCCAGTTCATAGTGTCCCCTCCTATTATTTTCACGCCGAGTCATCAGTTATCTAGTCACAAAAGTGCATAGCGTATAGGACTGGATCAAAATGTGTTCAAAAAGAAGTTACATTCATCAGGCAAACCTTTCAACTGGAACAACTCATCCCAGTTTGGTCACGGGTTTTAAAGGTACTAATACCATAATTCCTGGATTGATGGTGCTAGCGGGTATTATACCATGCTTTTGCTTGGCATCTTTTTGCTTTCATGTAAAAAAACAAAATCATAAGTGTGCCTTTGAAGCTGCGTTTACAGCAGACCCTCACTTCAACGCCTCTGAAAGCTCTGATAACAGCATGAAGTGAGTTTCTGCCCTATTATTTCTTGGGCAGGGGCAGTTTCCATGTCCACCAGCTGAGACTACAGGAGGTAACTGATCTTGGCCAAGAAATAGTTTGGGCCTAAAGATGGGAAATTGTACAGTTTCCAGTACTGTAGGTTTCCAGTGGTATGGATCTGCATACACACATCTACAAATGGGGCCTAACATGTATGAATGAACGTACGCACACACACACACACACACACACACACACACACACACACACAGAAGAACTACACCTAGCATCCCTGAGTTTTAGCTCTTGCAATGAGAAAGGAGTGCCCTGCAATGCAGCATCTGTGTGACTTAAGCACACACACGCACACACACATGCACGCACGCACACACGCACAGTGAGATAGTGGCTCGTGAAATTTTTCAGATCGTAGGAGGAAGAGGAGGAGAGAGAGAGAGAGAGAGAGAGCATAGTGAGGGGAAAGATGAAGCCTGTTGAGAGGTGATGGTGGTGGTGGAGGAGGAGGAGGAGTGAGTAGGAGGAGGAACATTGATGGGAGGAGGTGGAGGAAGGTGAAGAGGGAAGAAGAAATAACAGGTGGGAGGAAGATTTATAGGTGAAATGATGTTAAGAAATCAGACAGAATAGTGTGCAGAAGCTGATAACAGCCATGGAAATGACAAATGGACGACTTAATTATCCTGGTGATTACCTTGGCTGGTGCACGTGGTGGCTGGTGCATTCACTGACAGTTTATCAGTCTTGCTTCATGTGTTTAGTGACACAAATGAAAAATACTTATAATATTCACATAGTAGCCGACTATAGCGGTAAGTATAGCTTGCAAGTTAATCATTAGAAACGCTTTTTGATGTCTTCAGATTTCGCTTTTTTTTTCTACGATTTTTGAGAATTTGTTAGGTTAAGATATTTCACGTTAACCTTATATTAACCCATTAGTAAAAGTACAACCTGAAGCAACCAAACACTTTCATTCTGCATATGTTACTACGCATGCACTCATTTATGGCATTATTTGCTCTTAATGACAAATGAATGTGAACTACTCAAAGAGGTCACTGCCATTTCAAAGGTGAAAGGAATCCTCCACCTGAGCAAGCACGCATATGGGGCAGTGACCCAGCAGTATCAGTGGTGAAGAGAAACAGACTTTTAGAAGAAAAAAAACGCACATTATTCCACTTACAAAATTTAAATTTTAAAGTCTTTCTCCTAATGGACTATATTTATATCTTAGCCAGACTGCCCACCTCCCGTTTTGAGGTCATGGTGTGCACAAGTGTTTTTGTGTGTGTGAGACTATACTCACAGACAGTTTTATTCTATTGACTGTAACTCAGCCATTTTGTATAGATTATGCCTCACTGAGAAAATACAGTTAGGTAAAGTGAAAGTATAGGGTCTATTTTGAGTGGACAGCAAGGAAAAGTGCCTCCGACAGCATCTTTAGAAATGTTTTTAGGTTTTCTGATACAAAAACCATTCCACCAATGCTGCTTACTGGCTGATGCAAACATTGGACGAGACAAAAAAAAATGCGGCACATTTACTGGGATATTTGTAATCACTTCACATCAACGGTGAAAAATGCAACTTGTTGCAGGTTAATTCTTTGAAGTATTTGTTCACTGGTTTGAGGTACAGTAGCTGAAAGGAGCAGAGAGAATTGGATATTGAACCTTAACACTTAGCCTTCTGTGCACTTTCAGGGTGTTTTGAATCTGCTCACACAAATTCAACTTTTGATATTCAGTCAGGAATACCATCATAACACAACGGGTCGTTCCTCCCTTTCGTTGTCAAAAGAGCCTCGGTTTATCATGGCAAGAATTCTACAAGATGTGTTAAACATTCATTTGGGATTCTGCTGCATGTTGACGTGACTGCATCACATCATTTCTTCCAATTTTTGTCTTGTTTCACATCCATGCTGCCAGTCTCCTGTTCCACCACATGGAACAACAGGCGCTCTATTGGATTCAGATCAGGTGACTGGGGAGACCACTGAAGTGTAGTGACCTCTTTGTCGTCTTCATGAAACCAGTTTGAGTGGACTTGTGCTGTGTGACATGGTGCATCGTGCAGGAAGTAGCGTCCATAAATTGTGTCCATAAAAGTGATGCTCATGGTCGGCACCAGTACTTAGATGAGCTCTGGTGTGATTGATTGGTGCTAAGGGCCCCAGGTTGGCCAAGAAAATATTCCCCACGCAATTACACCATCAGCAGCAGCTGCAGCAGCCTGGACTGTCGACACAAGCCAGGTCGGATCCATGGATCCATGCTGTCGATGCCAAGTTCTGACTCTACCATCTGCAGCCTCAGCAGAAATCCAGATTCACCAGACCAGGCTACATTTCCAGTCTTCAACCGTCCAGTGTTGGTGAGTCCGTTTCCACTGCAGCCTCGGATGTCTGTTCTTGACTGACAGGGGTTGAACCATTACGCTGTTTTGTTTCAACTACCTCAAGACTCAACAGGATGTTTATTCTGAGACCCCACAGTTGTCAAGAGGGTGTTACCTGATTCACCGCAGCCTTGTCAGTTCCAACCAGTCGAGCCATTGTCCTCTCACCTCTCTCTTATCAACAGCGACATGCTTCCGTCCAGAGATCTGCTGCTCACTTTGGGTTTTTCCCACCAT
The DNA here is from genome assembly GCF_022379125.1 of Scophthalmus maximus. Lineage (NCBI taxonomy): Eukaryota > Metazoa > Chordata > Actinopteri > Pleuronectiformes > Scophthalmidae > Scophthalmus > Scophthalmus maximus. The sequence goes on along the minus strand of NC_061528.1, from coordinate 13,499,286 downwards.
TCGGAGTAAAAAAACTCTAGAGTCTGTCATATAAAAAAGGATATTAGCAGTTTCAGATACAATCAACTACACTCATTTGATGGTCAACCCCCCCCCCATTTTGACTTTTGATGTGAACACTATTCACATCTCTGTTGCCTGTAACTGATACCACATGATTGGCTCATTGGATAATTGCTTGAATAAGTAGGTGCAGATGTATTCCCAATACAGGTGTCTATTATAAAGTGCTAGGCGAGTGAGTGTTGGCAAGCTTGCTGTTGCAATTGATTACTAATTGATTCAAAATGAATTTCACAATGCTCTCTGATTGAGTAAAATGCCCAAGAATTTGAATCCTGATGTTTCATTTTAAAGATGAACAGGGTGCACGTTACTGTCGTAAATGTCCAGTCGCAACAGTGTGTCCAGCTTTGCTGATCTGCTCAAGATTCAGTTCCATTCTGTGCTGGCGGAAGGGTGACTGAGCGTATCAGCACCAACCATCACCTCTGGCAAAGTGCCACCGGCTTCCTGCCAAGTGCACCTGACCTGCTGTCTACCGAGATGCCTGATGTCTAACATTTGTCACATCACCATCTCGCTCGCCACTGGATTAAATGCCTGGAGGACAGTATATCATCTGGGCCATATATGGTATCATGTAATCAAATTTCTGTCTCCATTTTTCTTTCTCAACTTAATCTTGACACGACTCTTATGAACTCTCTGCACTTCTTGTCTCCTTGCTGCTCACTGCTCATTATATCCAGTTTTCACGGCAGTCCTTTTGAGAAAGAGAGCAAATACAACGCATCTTAATGAGCAGGGCTGAGCAGCGCCACTGCACTGCGGCCCCAGTTTGCGTTTTGTGCTGATGACAGAGGTGCAGTTTCACATGATAATGTTTCCTAAAGCCTCCCTAATCTCCAGACCCTGCATGCAGTCTTGAATAATGCTTCGAACTGGTCTCATCCTACTCTTTCAGGCTTTAACCCAGCAGGTGGTGCTGTTCCGTTAACACGTGCAGCACAGCCTTGCTCGCAAACATCCAAGACTAAACACTCAACATCGTCGCCAGCAGCTTGACAGACCTCTAGGAAGCCAGGCCACACCCCCATGCACCACCACTGACACCCTGCGCCTGCCTACCAGTCAGGGTGGCCCAGTTGGTTCCGGATATCAGCCACCGAGGTCAAAGTGACCTTCATCGTCAGACGGACAGCGCTGAGGCACGCTCCTCTCCGTATTTTATGGCTTTTAATATCCAAAGTGGTCTCCACTGAAGCAGGGGCACGGTGGGTGAACGAGAAACAGAAGAGAGGGTGACAGCGACGGGACGAACTTGAATATACTGCGGTGGCTTATTGGACAGAGGCAGAAAGAGCGTTTAGTTTGGAGGCTGTGCAGCGCTGTGGAGTCTCTGTAGAGGTTTCATTCACACCGAGGTTCTCTTCAAAGCTGAGTCATGCAAAGCTTCATCGACTCTCGACTTTGATCCCTTTAGGCTGCAGGGGTTTACAGGCACCACGTATTCTACACAGCACTTTTCCCTTTCTTCGGTCTGCCCGACGCTCTCCTGCGCCTCTGTGCTCTTTCCTACTGTTTCCTCAACCCTCCTTGTACTGTATGACCCCGGATCTATGTCCATCCGTGTCACATACACCGATCAACACTAGATGGTATGTTCCAGTTTTGTTGAACGGGTTTTAAACCAGATTTTAAACAAAATAAAGTCATATGGTGGAATAGTCGGCTACCATTTAGTCTGGTATTCAGCAGTATCTCAACAACTACTCGATGGGTTGCTGAGGTATTTGTAGAAACTCTGGCGCGGAGGATGAAGAGGAATTCTAATGTCTTTGGTGATCCCCTGACTTTTCTCTGACCTGTCTCAAGTACTATGGGATGGATTGTTGTCACATTTGGCTTTGTCTTGTGTTTTGGTTTATCTCTTACTTTGTGCAAATTAACAAACATGCCATACTGCGATGGTGAACATGGTAAATGCCGCATCCAAACAGAAATGCTGGCGAATAACAAAAAAAGGAAATAGAAGTGTCATCCTGGTCTTGTCAATGTTCAAGCTTGGTGTCACGCTCACTATTTGCATATATACTGTTACCACAAATCAGTAGTATTCATCGGTTACTTTCTGCTCTCTATTTCCCTTGCCATCTTATCCCTTTGCATAAAATTGCAACTCTCAATCACATCATGAGTTCCTGACTCAGGATAACGGGAGGCTTATTTTGTGCCATGATCTTAGTTGGTGGTTATTTGCTTTTTTTTGACAATACATGCACGTAATATCAGCCTTGTGCCCCAGGTTGGAAATCACTATTCCTAGTCTTTTCTTCCTTTTCTATTCCATCCTTTTCCATTCTCTCAGTGTGCGGAGACTATAATGTATTGCGAATGCAGTGACTAGTGCTCACTGTAGCAGTACCTTGGTCTTAGATTGCAGTTATTGACTCCTGTTTTTCTCCAGCAGACTTCCCTTTAGTCTCTGGGTCTCTGTGGACTGCAGAGCTAAATGACAAATTGCTTCCTCACACATGCGGTTATGCACAACTACACAGGCTGCTTGGCTCACACGTGAAGCACGAACAGCCACAACCCCTCCTGCAAAATGAAATCCCCTTTTCTTAGAATTTCCTTTAGTTAATGATTGCCTGCAGGTCTCACAGTTTTCTTTTTTTTACCACTCAACCCTTTGTTTATCTCTCTTCCTGTCTGTTCACACTATGGACACATTCATTTGACAGTTTGATTGCCAATACTGATGCTGTTATCGTAAGACTGAAAGTCCCTTAAGTAAGCATTACTTGTTGATGTCATTGTCAATATTTAGGAAGAAATTTAAAGTAGATTAAATTAATAAAAAAATAATCAAATGGCCAATAGGCCAGTTAACTCAATTATCCACACAAGGGGAGAATGGACTGAGTGAAGGACTTACAGTAACGTACACAGCCTTGTGTATTGATCTTAAGGCTCCGTCGAACCCCCCCCCCCCCCTTCTGCCCATTGTCGTTCAAGAGATCATTGAATCTTGCTGTGTTCCCTGCCTCAGGCGATCATGTGGGCTGATCAATATTCTACCCCTTTCGCTTGTGTTTGATCTCCTCGCCACATTCGTCTGCTCAGTCGGATTTACCGAGAACAATTTTATCATATTCATGCAAGCCCTACAGTCGGTGTGTTTCCAGCCAGCTGCTTCTATGCTCATTTTGAGGTTGCACAAAAGAAGTGTAAAAATGCTGAAAATTTAAAAATAAATAATCTGGAAATATAAAATAAAGTAAAAGGATAGATGATACTCAGAAATCACATGACTCAAATTCTGCTCCAGGAGAGATGGCGGCAGACGGAAACATCAGTAACGGGTGGACCACTGAGGAGACTGCAGCTTTCCTTGAATATATACAGGAAAAACAAACATCTCAATTAACCAACTCGGATTTTCAGAAAATTTTGTTTAAAGTTTCGATGAACTTTGATGGAAAAATATGGTTTCGTCTTTTGCATGGTGGTGGTCAACACTGAAAACGCATGTCGTACAGATCACAATGCCTTTCCCCCAATCCAACTGTTGTTTGGTAACTTAGTTTTTGCTGTTGGATTATCCGATAACATTTACACAATATGACACGATGCATCCTGCCAGATTGATTAGAGCCCACCTTACACCCCCACAACCCTGAGTCACGCAAAGCCAAGGTCTGTTCTATTCATTTAAAAAAAAAAAATTCCACTTATGATTTCCACCTGGGCCACTGGCCATTTGAGCCATCACACGTACAAATCAATAGGATTTCATCCAGTGGCTGTCACCTGCCCACCAACACCCAAGGACAGTATTTCACACAACCGCCTACACACAAAGTAACACACACACACACACACAGACGTGCTTTCAGAATCTGTTGACAGGGAGGCTCAGTGGAGCTGCTGCAGGGCGGGTGACTGACAGAAAGAGATTTGTGGATGTGATTGATGCAGCGTGTCCTAGAGTCTCCTCTGGTCTGCACACTGCTCATCCTCCTCTATGAAGCATGGCAGACATTACGCTCTATAAGACAAACACGCTGGCTTTTGCTCATGCCTCGCCTTCTCTCCCCCGCCCTCTTCCATTCCTTCCTGTCTCTTAGCCAGAAGGAGAGACCCCCATCCTTTGCCCACCCTCCCCTGCTGCTAGCTAGCACCAGCATGGCAGACAGTCGACAGCCAGAAGACGGTGCCCCCCAGTGGGACCCATCAGGCGGGCAGGAGCCGGCTGGCACTCACGGAGCCAATGGCTACTCTTCCTCGGCATACAGGACCTGCCAGGCTGGTGGGGCCCACGTGACCACAGCCTCCTACTCTGCCAGAGAGAACGGCTTCAATGGGGAGCTTACTGGTGCTCAAGCTGTAACTGCAGGTAAGATGTCCTCATAGTTTTTCTGTTTTACCTTTCAAAAGGGCATCTAACAAGGCACAAATGGGCAACATTGGGACTTACAGTTGCTGCCTTAAAACACCACTACCAGGATACCCCTGGAAAGTCTACATGATGATTTAAAGTCTACATGATGATTTAAATCGAACCCGGTGAGGCAAGTGCAGACATGTACAGTAAATGCACAGTATCACCATAACTCTGTGGATCAAAGCAGGTAAAACATGCAAATCCAAAATCCAGCGGGTAGGTATCCAGTGGATAGTCAGAAGTGAGGTCTGTGGTAATGTGTGATTTGATTAGAATCTGATTCAGAATCATCATATCAGAAGCAATGACACACATAGCAGCAGAAAAAGTCTCAGTTTAGCTGGCTTAAAATCATCTGGTCCAGTGGTGTTGGCACAATGATCCATACAGTAGCAGTGGGGCATGGGTCTGACTGAGAGATCGTCCACTGCACGCCCACCTACACCTGCAACCATGCATTGAACTAGCAGTCGATCATGCTGGATCCATGTCCCAATGCATGCGGTGCTGTATCGCGTATTTTACTCTAAATAAAACCACAATTTACAAAATGAACATCATGCTGTATCAAAGAAGACTTGAAGAGATTGAGACTATAAAATATTTACTGACATTGTAAATCAAGTTAGAAGAAGAACAATTATCTCATAGACTTCTATAGAAACTGACTTCTTTTTGTGACCAGCGGAGTCGCCCTCTGCTGGTCATTCCAGAGAACACAGGCTTTGGCCGCTAATGCATTGGCTTCCTTTGGTGACTACATCCACTTTTTATATATTGTCTATGATCATAACAAAATAGATGAGCATTTTGATAACAGAGAGGAAGGTCTACACTAGAGAAGGTATGCTTTTGTAGTACTCAGTGTGTGTGTGTGTGTGTGTGTGTGTGTGTGTGTGTGTGTGTGTGTGTGTGTGTTTGTTCATTCATTCATTGTCAGGTTTATTTGGCTGCGCATGTATGCTTGTGTGTAAGTTCATGTGTTAGCTTTCTTCATGATTTTTGCCAAAGACGTGTGAGCATATGCTGTGACTTGTTTGTGTGTTTTTGTGTATATGTATTTGTGTCCTGTCTCTTCTGTTGCGTGGTCTTGCAATACAGTCCTCACTAAAATCACACACTGTTATTAGCAGTGCTGTAATTAACACATAAAATCTGTCTCCCTTTAGCTCTCCACCACATCCTTGCTCATACCATGGAGACAAGCATTCTAATGGACCAACGGTGTTACCATAGCAACAGCTCCCCTACAATTTACTTTGCCTGGGTTTTTGTTCTTTTTGCCTCTAGCTTGCCAAAGACAAGGCCTTTAAGCATGCGATGACAAGAGCCCAATTAACCACCCATCTTCTCTATTATCAGGGCTTAACTGATGCTAATGATTATTCAGACAATGTGACTTTACAAACCATATTTATATATGTTCAATACCTTCATGTCACATTGCATCCTGCGCAATCCCCATCTATATGAATTTCTTGCCCCAAACCTTCATTCCCATCTCCATCTGGCTCACAGATTTTTTTAAATGTTATGTATTTGTGAAGATATGACTTAAAGTGGAAGGGGGGTGCACATGGGTTGTTGGGGCAGCATTGGTGACAGAGAGCTGATGCTGGCACTCGGTGAACCCTCTCTCCCTGTGAAAAGCTCTTCAGACATAACAAGAACTATTGAAGCACAAAATTGCCCTCTTGACTTTCTTTGGAAGTGAAGTTGTAGAAACCAGTCAGCCAAGCAGCAAGAGGTCAACAGGAAGAGATGGAGAGAGGAAGAACAGAGTGAGCTAATTGAAAAGAAAGAATACATAAGGTTGTTGTTCGACAAAGCAGTGAACCTTTCAACGTGTTGAAGGACATAAAAGAAATAAAACACATTAAACAGACAGAACTGTTTTCATGTATAAAAACAGTACTGCTTTGATTTAGCTATACGCTAAAACATTGTGGATTATACATCTAAAACATTGTCGTACCTACACTGGGTAGTTTAAGGAAATAGTTAGATAAGAGTTGTATGCCTTCTTAAAATTTCAGGCCTACACTGCCCACAGTACAACATTGTACAATCTGGACTTTGGCATTTCAGTCATGGAGATCTTATAATTATGAGAAGGATATCTAGTGTTATGAGATATATATATATATATATGAGATTGTGTAGTCTTTGTGTAGAATTACATGTAACAGCCAAATTTGTCATGTGACATTCCCTTTTTGGTCCTGTCTTGTCCTGTTGTATTTTTACAGGTCAAAATATGTGGCAGTAGATTTTTTTTCCAATGATCTTGTTTGCAAAACGTCTTGTTTCAGTTAATTTAAAATATGGTTTTGTTTGATTTACTCAGATTTACTGTACATCTTGCATCAGAAATCAAAATCCTAATGAGGTCCGACTGCGACAGACTCAGAGGCTGGAACAGCCTCGGCATGTTGCTGCCATCTGAATTGCGTATGGACTCAAGTCATTGGCCCACTAGCAGTCTGTTGCTATGGCAACCACTTGCTTTACACATTTCGGTTGCTGGCTGGTATCATACCAAGCCGACGCTCCTGCTCCCTCTGTGCCCTTTCAGTCCCGCTGTGTGTGCGCGTGAGGGTATTTTTGTGTATGTAGGAGTGTGTGTGTGTGTGTGTGTGTGTGTGTGTGCTTTGACTTGGTGCTTCCAGTCGTAGCCTCTGCTCAGGGAATGCTCTCAGCTTCAGTTCTTTTTAATCAGGTAATACACACTTTTACTTCACTGCAAGATTGTTTCTGTTCGTATAATGCAACTTTGGATCAAGGATGCAGACCCACAGAATTGATGCCGTCTCTCTGTACATATGTAAGTCCGTGCATGTGTGGTTTATTCTTTTGTCAAAGCCAATGAAGGGGCAGGTGGTGGTGTCAGAAATCTTTAGACCGGGTTTGTTCTCATCACTGCCCGGTAGCTTTGTGGACGTGACACGGTCACTTTTACGGCACTATTCCTTTGTGACTGTGCACGTCTGCATGTCTCGTTTGAGTCAACAAGCCACGGTGTCTCGTTGGAGGCAGTGCCCTTCAGATTCCTCTGGAATGTCACTTCATGTGTGTGTCTGAAAGAGATTGCGTGTTATGTATTTTTTTTCTATTTCACCCTCCGAAGGCATGTCTTTGAACTCTGCTGTTAGAATAAAACTAGAGTGCTCAGTTAGCATTTTCTCTCTTTCTTTGGACCAATTTCACGAACCTCTCTATTCGTGCCGGTAGTTTTCTTCTCAGCATGAATTCCACTGGCTGGTGTTCACCACCCCTGACCTGAAACTGGTCATTTGTCTGCATGATTAAGCTTCACCAGTCTGTGCCAGTGTTTCAAATAGCTTGCATATGTGTTGGCTTCTTGCTTTGAATTGAAACCACTGTACACAGACACTGAAACTGATACTAAAAAAACCCTCATCTTTGAACTCTGATTTCATCCGATCAATAATGAGCTAGTGGGACATTTAATGACACAATTGTGCATTGTGATATAAAGCAGTATATGTGCCGTCTTTGCGCACCAAAGGCGCTTACTTTGGAGGCGTTGTCTCACTAAAAATGGACCAAAATGGAACCAAAATGGAACCGCTCACAAATCTGCAGGTTTTCTTTTCCCTCAGGTCCAAGCTTTAGGGTCTCTTTATAGCTGTTTGACGCTACACACACTGATTGTGTTTTACAATACCATGTTTGAGCTTTATTTTCCAGAACTGGAAGGAAGGGTTTTGTCTGGGAGCAGTAGATAAGCGGTACACGTTTATTGCACTTTGCTACTGAAAATGGGAAATGGACGCTTTTTAGTTTGTGAGTGGGCTGTGTTAAGTGTTTCCGGGAAGAAGTGTGTGTCTGTATTTGTGTAATTGGATGCGTGTGTGTGTGTGTGTGTGTCTGCCAGTTTCTTTTTGTGGATGTGTGGGTGATGCTGGAGAGAAAAGCGTCCTGAAACAGCAGCAGCAAAAGCATCGCACTGCCACCCAATCCCGCTGTTACTATGCAAATGAGGGCAGGTTTGACTAGAAGTGTGCAGTGCCCCTCGCATCCAGACAATATTTAAACTGATTCTTGTGGAGACGTAAGCTTAGAAGTGTAGAGACTATTAGACTAGACCGAGTTGTCTCGGTTTTGCTCCTAATTTGGGGCAGGAGCCATATTCCTACATGAAAACACATGTACAGTATACATTCACTTCTTTCTTCAAGATTCACTTAGCATTTGCTTGTGGACGGTTTCAGCTTGGCCCTTTTACTAGTCAGCAATGTCCTTGTTTCGGACCTGCTGCCCACCAGTGTCAGACAGCCACTCTGTGTTGACAGCTTTTCTAAATGTTGACACTAGTACCGACAAATGTAATATTACTTCAATTTTCTTGTCGAAGACGGGAATCAATGTATATTGGATTTTACTTATCGTTGAGCTATAATTGTGTTTTGCTGTCAACTTCACTGACACCCAATTACAGTAGCTACTCAGTTGACTCGATCACTTAGCTTGTCCTAATAAGAGGAAAGGGAACAGCAGCAAGGAAATGGAAATGCAAACAATTGTCTTTTTAAATGCCTGATTCAAAATCCAGTCATTATTATTATATGTTTTTATTGTACAACGAATTGTTGATTAATGAAATATTTCATTACTATGTCCCAACTGACTTAAAGTTGCAAAAGCATTTGTAAACAACTAGGGATTTACATAATTCTTTTTTGCAGGTAGACTCCGTGGATTCATCTTTGAACTGTTTTGCTGTTTTACTGTTTATACCTCAATTCCTGGATTCTTTTTTTTTTTTTACTTTTTTTTTTATCCAGCCTTATTAGCATAACATGAAGTCCTTGCAAATAAAATATTATTTTTCCTCTACCATGATCATGATACTGTAAAATGAATACATATATCTTTAATCTCAAACCCTACTCTGGTCTAATCCAAGTTTAATTTTGAGTCTGGCTTGCCCCTGTCTGAATGTGAGTCCGTGTCAGGCCCAGTACCGCTGCTCAGAGGGCGTATTACAGTCTCTTGTATTCTAAATGCAGCAATGGCTGAAGCTCTTGGAAAGCAACCATCACCTCCACCCATGGCTGAGAAAGCCTAAACAGAGAACCTCTAAACCTTCCAACTTAGGCCACTTCTTCTACATGTTAATGAGAATAATTTTGAGAACAATCTTAAAGCTTATCGACCTTGTGTGTGTGCATCTTTGCCAGAGCAAGTCTCGGCGCGGATTGTGCAAGAAGTGACGGCAGAGGCAGTGGCAGTACTGAAGGGAGAACAGGAGACTCAAAGGCTGCCATCAGGTAAGACAAACACACACACACACACACACACACACACACACACACACACACACACACACACACACACACACACACACACACACACAGTGTGTTGTATAAGTGCCATGGTGGAAAGCATTCTTCTTCTGTCCCAGCTTGGTCTTGGACAGTATATATCATAGAGAGGTCGCCCCAGCACACCGAACCTGCATGTCCATACAATGCGGGAGGAAACCAGAGCACCAGTTAATTCTGTCTTAATAATGCACCTTTAATGGTCAGTTGATTTTCTTCTCTCCAATAATCCCCATTAGATCTTAGTCTCAAAACCTGCGTCAGTGGTCGCAGAGAGAGATATAGCACAGCACTTTGGTGAGCACTGCGGCAACAACAACATACCCCGGCGTTGTTCATTTGAAAAGCTTGACTCATTGCAACGAGTGTGTCAAAGTCATGTTGCAGTGAGAAGTGTTAGTCACGTGTGAGTGTCACAGTTGTCGGCCCAACCTGACTATTTAGCTTTGATATATTTGCTCGCCTCACCAAACAAGGACTTCTGTCTATTTTGGGAATATTGTAATTAAGTGACCTGATGATGCAGGAAGAGAGTTTTATTAAAACAGCATCTTACAAATAAAAAAACAAATATTAGAGATAAATGCCAAGAAAATCCTGTTTTTGCTGTAAAGTCAGTTGATGTCACTTGCAGCCCACTCCTCAGCTTTGCTTCTAACAAGCAGTTAACCGCCACCAACCCAACACCCCTGAATCTCCGACTTTAACTGTCAGATGTTGAGTTACATTCTGGGTAATGTGGGTGCCAGGTTTGGACAGGGAAGAAGAGTGCATGAAGTTAAAAAGAGTAATATCTCTGGCAGCAGATGCTCAAAGTCCTTTGCGGTATGGTATTTATATGTGTATAATCATTGCTCCACCTTCCTCTCCTCTACCTCCATTTGCAGTTGAAGACACCACCAATTTGCCTCCGTCTCCTCCCCCCTCACCTGCTGCAGAGCACTTTGGCCCTCTGGAACAAGGTAGGGCCAATGTGTTAATAAGAGTCTGCTCCTAATGGAGGAGTTTCCTTCCCTCCCATGACTGTAGCTTCCGGAGGTTTGTAATCGCCAACACATTGGGGTACTGATGTGGGTTGGCACCCCCGGGTAAACCCTTCAATCCCTCTCTGGACGTGTCCCGTCTCTAAGGGACAACCCCACACATTGACACCCCCAAAAAGAAACTTGTACATACGAGATTTGCCAAAAGCAGGACCATGTTTTCCATTTTTTCCACACATCCATTTCTTCTGAAATCCTGCTTCCTCCTCCGCATCGTACACCCGAGACAGATACAATTTGTGTCCTCTTCATCATCACCATCATCAACATTTATCTCTACAAGAAAGAAGGGCTCACATACATGACTAGTTTGTTCTGTTGTCTTTTTTTTAATCCTCTTCTTCTCTTACCATTTCTAACCTCCACACCCCGCTGTCTTCCCCACACACTAATATGACAGCAAATTTAGGTAACCCCTCCAATTTCTCGTTGTGTATCTTCTTCAGTTGAAATGTGTCTCTAAGTTTTGCATGTCTACTCATAGCGTCGCGTCTCCTTGTCGTTGTCCACCGTCAGCCTTTTTGTCTGTGTTCGGCTGAGGCCACAGGTCACAGTTGTAGCTCTAATCAACACTGTTTGCAGAGTTGCCCTGGATCGGATCTAAGGCCAAGGGATTTTCTGGCTAATACTGAAGCCTAGTAACAGAAGCAAGGCGCAAAAAGGAAATGAACATCGCCACAGCACGCAGTCTATATGAACTGAGTCACCTCGTTGAGCTAGTTAACCTAACTGGGCGAACTAGCACATAGGTAACCATGTAAGGTATCCTTCTGATGTGGCAAGATTATGAAAGTCACGCTCAGAGATGGCTCAAAATTTGCACTGAAGATCCTTACGGGATTCTTTCATTTTGCCTGTTTGCACCCCGATGCAGCTTGTCTCTTTATTTTTGACTTCCTAATTTTTGTTTAAGCTATGTAATGGTTTTTGTACTAAGTACTAAGATTGCGTCTAAGATTAATATCTGCTTTGTGCCTGGGCTTTGTGTTGTCATGTGTGCTCAGACTGCAGAGGCAGGGATGTACTGAGGAGAGTCTGTCGGCCAAACGCACTGTTCTGCGACTTGTACTGAACGGGAAGTAATTCATCCCAGATCATAGAGGTTAGATCCTTCACACCCAGGTGACAGTGTTCTGTGTGCGGGACCAGATGAGAGTGATAAATTAGTTGAGTTATCCGCATGTTGTTGTAACTTTGGACATGATGAATGACAAGTAGGGTCGTGAAAGGGTTGGTCACCTTCAGGCCTCGGTGGTCGCGTTCTTTTTAAACCTGGACTTTAGAGCTGCCCCAGGGTTTTCGTGTGTCGTGTGTGACTATTAGAAGTTAGTTGACTGGATCCAGATGTTTGTATAGGTATAGAGCTTGTTTTTTTTACTACTACAGTGTTATAACTGTTGTAATATGTGTTCTATTGCTTTTTGTATTGTTTGTTGATTTGATTAGGGTTTAATCATTCATATGTGAAGTAGTTCGTGTTGATATCTTTATCAGACAATGCAATAAACTGACTTGTGTTGGTCTCTGAGTATGGCTGGCCCCCCAAAAAGCTTGGTCACCTTTGAGTTGCTTGTCATTGCGTTCTTGTCAGTGTCCTGTGTGCGTTATGTTTCTCTCGCTCTCACTCAAGCCTTGTCTTCTTCTTGCATTCCCCTATCTGGTGACTCTCTGTTTTAGTTGCCTAATTTGAATTGGTTTTATTTATTTTTTTCTCCTCAAGCTTTTATCTCCCTTTTCACAGCAAAAAAAATTTCCACCTTAAAATGTAACTGTAAGGATTTATCAAGTAAAGAAATTGGTAATCTTTTATATTGTCCTAAAAATTAGAGGACCACACCTATTGATTGACTACGCCCTCCCATTCAGTCAAGCACAGTGTCGGTATCAGCGAAGCGAAAATAAGATTAAAACACTTATAACATAAATTGCGGGAATGGTTCCGCTAAAATATTTATTAGTGAAGATAGTTTACTTGAATGACAACAATTTCCTTTTTGTTGTTGAATCAATTTTTGTAAAATGTGACTGTTTCGCATTTTTTTTAAAGTTTAAAATATCAGAAATGTAAATAATTGAAAATAAGATATTAATATTAAGTTAAATCTCCTTTAAAGTGGACATTCTTTGGCGTCTTCTCCATTTTCCGTTGTTTTCATCTTTTTTTTTATCTTTTCCTTCTTCTTCACTCTCTCTCTCTCTCTCTCTCTCTCACTCTCTCTCTCTCTCTTTCTCTCTGTCTCTCTGTCTCTGTCTTTCAGTCTGTGTCCAGATTTCCCTGCAGTTCTTCTCCTTGTGTCTGTCTTGTTTGTAGATGTAGGGGATGAGGAGGAGGCGGGCCCTCTCCGCCGCTTCCAAAATTCTCGGGAGAGGTGCAAGTTCCTCGCCCCCTCCATCTCAGTTTCCGTGCCCGAGGACGACCCATACCACTCCGACGAGGAGTACTATGAGCATCCATTGTTCAGCCCAGAGTGGACGCACTCTGGCTCTCGCCCCACAGGGCAGGCTGTGGCCTTTAGACAGATTGAAGGTGAACCACGCATGGTTCCTCTTTGCCATTTTCCCCTCCATCTCCGCTCTCTTTCTTTCTCTCTTTTCTCGTTTAAACACCAATTTCCTCTTCTTCTCCTGTGATTTGACCTCCCCCCCTCCATCCCTCCTGCCGTCCTTCCGTCTATCCATCCGTCCGTCAGTTCGTCTCTTCGTCCGTCTTTGTGTGTGTTTGTGTCCTTGTGGTGTTTGTTCGCTCAAAATCAGAGCAATTTCATGTTTTTTTAACAGTCATATTTCTTTTCATTTTCTTTTAAATAATTAATTTCACCCAAAGCTATTGCTTCCTGTGGTTACCATGCTGCTAAGTCCAACACATAACAGCAATGTCTTTAAAGTAGGACCATCCTTTATTGTTGTTCACAACAATTAATGGACCTAATACGATACACTTCCCATCAGACCACACAGCACAGAGGGTTGACTTTTCAGACTTAATTTTAAAGGGGCAGTAAGCGATTTTGGAGATATGCGGTATGGGATTCCGCCGCACTAACCACTAGGCCAAAACCACTGAGTTGCAGCGCCACCCGCTAGCAGGTCTCTTAAGGTGTCGACGAGTGATGTTTATGAACTGGATTCGCAGTGTTGTGTGTTGTGTGTTGTGAAAACCCCGATTTTTTTTCCGGCGCACACACAAAACCGAGAGCTAACGGACGATGAGGAATATTCGCTGATTTTTACAACACATGTATTGCTTTAGAATCAATTACTGCCCCTTTAAGGCCCAAATGGCTTTCATGAAAAAGTCACTGTGTTCTGTTGTGGTTCCTTCCTCAAGATTCCCCCTTATTCATGTAATTATGCCGCACCTTGGCAGACCCTCTATGTTCATCCTTTACCACTCTCACTTCTGCAACGCGGAGGACTTTCAGCTCCACGCACTCATCAGCACATACAACCTTTGTAAATTAAATGTATTTATCATTTTATTCTCGTTACAAAATACAAGATAAAGGATGTTTGTCTTTTAAATGTTGTCCCAAATTATATGAAGTAAGAACGGAGGGCCTCAGTGCATTTTCACATAGGCTACACAAATACACTAGTCGGCCTTCTCTCAGTCCATCATCATAAAACTAAATCTGTTGTGTGGACATTTCATCAGCAGACAACAACTTAATATATGCCTCTGCCATCTCAGAATACACTGAGAGAACCTGATCCCTCCAATACTTTTATCCAGAGCAGCATATCTCTAGACATAAAAAGTATTGATCAATAACTGATTAGCTATGGCTACTGTATCTACAATTTTAAATGTGTTTTATTCGTTCTCTTATTGATTATGACACTGACACTTCACCCAAACCCCCCTCATTACTACTCCTGACAAGAAAAGCCAACATCTATATCATATGTTGCCCTCATTTGGACCATTACAGTTAAAAATCTAGTCCATGCTATGTCGGGCTTTTGAAGCGCCAGAGATTTCTGATGTGCTCTGAACAGAAGTGCTTCTACCGTAGTTTCGATATTTCTGAGGCACCCTCAGTCAACAACGATGCTCGGTCAATTAGGGTTGCAGGCATGGCAAGTGGAAGAGACGGAGAGAAATCGAAATTCATACACAGAATAAAAAAACAACAACATGCACACACTGTATGTGTAATGTACCTATATATGTGTGTGTACAGACAAGCACTTTAAATCATCCTTTCCCAGAGATGAAAGTGTCCCGTCATGAGTTGTGTTCTCACACATAAGCCAAGTCTGTGTTGCCTGTAGTCTTAATGTGTCCCCCTCTCACCCTGTTTTTGAGAAGAAGAGACCATGGAGGCTCTTACAGCTGAATACGAGGAGGAGGTGGAAGAGGAGGAGGAGGAGGAGGAGGAGGAGGAGGAGAGTGCAGAGGCAGCAGAGTCGGAAGCAGCTCTTGATGAGCAGCAATGGAGTGGGGACGAGCCCGAGCTGGACAGCCCCCAAGCTGAGCCCTTAGAGCAGGCAGAGGCCATAGACGAGGCTCAGGACGTAGACCTGGAGCCGTCTGACGCAATAAGTGCTGCTGCAGAAAGCACCATGGACAGAGAGGAGGAGGAAGCAGAGGGCGAGGAGAGCCCTGAGACAGGTGTGTCCTGCCCTCTGCTCTCCCTGCCGGCATGTTACTGCATTGTCCACTGTATAAGAGCATCCGATGTGTCAGAGGGAACCCATAAGCATATAACATGAGCGTAATGATTCAGGTGGAATGGCGAGTGATCCTCTCTTTGCTCTGCTGCGGCTGCAAGGCAACACAGGCTTGTTGGTGAAAAGAGTCCCATTCTTTTAACTTAGGCTGGTTTTATTGTGTGTTATCTTTGCGCTTGCATTTTTTTTGCTTTTTCTTGCTGTGGTATTTCGGGGCCGGGCATTTCATACTGGTATGATAAAGTGCTATAAGCTTACAGGATTCTCTTTGTGTCTACACATTATTTGGTGGGGGTATGCCAGTGCTACGCACTCTTTTCAACCATTAATCACACTTACTATTATAACAAGTCTGTGTAGAGAATTTGCAGGGGAATTTCTGTTGGCTGTCTCATGTTCAGTGTGTAACAGTTGTGGGTTTAATCATGTCTCATCAAATACAGTACTTTATCCTTTGTTTTGTCACTCTTAGTTGGTGACGGCATGCAGCGATTCTCTGTCATTACCAGCAAGGTGCTTCTGTATTTATAATAATCTTTCAATTATGCAATGACATTTAAAAGTCATTAATAAGACACTAAATTAATTTGGTCTTGAACAACATATTTAACTCTTTAAAATTTTAACTGGACAAAGTCTCAAAACATTTTATTGCACTTGAGAATGACAGAAATGCTATATTTTTTGTATCTTATGTTTTGAACAGCCGCATGGATATCCATCCTTTCTGTCATTGCTTGTTTCCCATTAATCAGCATCACGGTTTCCTCACGCCGGTTCCGTCAAATACCATGCCTTCATGTTGTCATCCATCTGTGAATTGGTGGACCCCATAATCTCGCCGTACCTCTCCGGTGATGGCCGTATCATTGTGCTGTAAGTTTCTCCGGACAGCTTTGCCTGTTTCTGTAGTAACGGCTTTTCCAGTCCACTGCCTTAATATTGTATTCCACTCGCAGCATGCCAAAGCAATTACTTTCTATGTTGATCAAAACAGACAACTTACAGATGTCGTTTCAGCTTTGAAGATGGACTCAGACAAGCAGGGCAGTGGGTCCATGAGCCCAGACAGCATTGGATCGGAGAAACGCCCAGAGGAGTTTTTTGAGCCCCAGGTCCAAGGATTTTTTGCTGGGGAACGAGTTGTACCAGAGAGTCCCACCATGGATATGCCCTCCTTTGTACCTCAAAACCAAGCCAAAGAATCCGTCAGCTCACTCACACTTCAGCCTACGTATGGTGAGCCGATCACAGTGTCCGAGAAGCAGCCGTCAGTCGAGGTGGTGGAGTTACCTTCTGATTTCTCTTCAATTGGAGTCAAAGTTCAAGGGGGCGACTCAGCGAGAGACGCAAGAGACAGATCTGGCATGTCAGCGTATTTTGAAACCTCAGCCCCGGTGGTTGATGAGGCTCCACAATGTAAGGGTGAGGGTTATTACGAACTGAGCAGAGCTGGGGAAGACAAGACGACCACAATTGATTCCACGTCTCCGGAGTTAAGTTACAGCACGCTAGCTGAAGCCCAGGATACATTTGAAATTAGAAAATGTACAGCAGAAGACACTGGAGCGTTTGCCGTCCCTGACAGGAGTAATGAGTGCAGGCTTTCCCCGGGTAAACTGGCCTTAGAACAGAGGAGTTACTCACTCAACATCACCATTGGAGCATTGGATCCGAGTGGCCAAGGCAGACCCAGGCACTTCTCCCCACTGGCCACAGATATAATGTCATACACTAGTGGAAGTCTAGATGAGTCAGCAGACTACCTCCCACTTACTAAACCCTCGGTGGATAAGCCTCCAACCTTGCCTCCCCTGATCCTGGAGACTGCAGCTTCCATTACTTCAGATTCCTCATCTCCTCCAAGGCATACTGAACTAGAATCAAAACCGTGCCCGGAACCAGAGTTGCCAGAGTCACCCCAGCCCCCTAAGGGTACCTATAAAAACGGCACAGTCATGGCACAAGACTTGCCTGAGATGCTGGACCTCGCTGGTACCCGTTCGAGACTGGCGTCAGAAAACAATGAACCAGAAATTATACGGAGAAAGTCAATTCAAGCTGATATTCCTACCTTCACTGATGACCCACTGGCTAGCCTAATATCAGGGGAACAAAGTCCTGGGGGCAGAAGAAGTGAAAGTCAGCTTGAGGAGATGGGCTATTGTGTGTTCAGTGAATATTCAGGGCCCATGCCGTCCCCTGCAGATTTGTTTAGCCCTACAAACACTTCTGCACAGGTCTTCACCCCCTCCGTTCTGGAGGAGAAAGTGGCCGAGCAAGCGAGGAAGTTGGCAGTCAGCGACACATCTTTGGAGGAAAAGAGGCAGCAGTCAGAAGCTGCTGCAGTCACTGGAGAGAAAGATCAGAAGCAGGTAGAGAGAAAAGGTTCTGCTGAAGAAAAGGACAAAGAGATTGCAGACGGCCAGACGACTAAATCTCTTAATGAGCAGGAGAAACCACCCTTTCAGCCAAGTGAGTCCTTTGTGACTCCAACGGTCACAGTGACTCTAGAAGAAGGTGGCAGGTCAGGGAGTGAGACCGAACGACAGGCCAGCGGCGAAGGCTCGGCATCGGAAACCGAGATTGCCGACTACGAGAGGCAGATCCGCAAATTGGAGATGGAGGACAGGCCTCTCAGTATGGAGGAGGAGCGAGAACTACAGGAGCTTCGGGAGAAGGTGAAGCTGGTTCACCAGGAGGCCTATGAGGAAGTGGATGCTGAGGACGTGTACCAGTTGACCGGCGTGGCCAAGGACCGAATTGCCAGGCCTGTCAAAACTTCTCCTGCTTCATCCGTGGAGAGCAACATCGATGATGACAAGCTGCTCTCCCCAGTGCTCTCACCCTCCAAGCTTAAAGAGAGAGAGGTGTATGGCTCCCCCAAAAGATCAGCTTCACCAGTGTCCGGAATAAACAAAGAGGAGAAAGTGATTGAGGAATTAGAAAGAAAAGTGAAAGAAGAGCATGAGAGGGAAGAAGCTGGGAAGAAAATGAAAGAAGAGGCAGAAAAGAAAGAGAGGGAAACGAAAGAGAGAGAAGAGAGGGAGAGGAGGGAGAAAGAGGAGGCAGAGAGGATGTTGAGGGAAGAAAAAGAAAGGGAGGAGAAGGAAGCAAAAGAGTTGGAGGTAAAGGAGAAAGTAGAGAAAGAGAAGAAAGAAAAAGAGGAGAGCGAGAGGAAAGAGAAAGAAGAGATGGAGAAGAAAGAAAGAGAGGAGAGCGAGAGGAAAGAGAAAGAAGAGATGGAGAAGAAAGAAAGAGAGGAGAGGGAAAGAATGGAGCAAGAGGAGAGGGAAAAGAAGGAACGAGAGGAAAAGGAAAGAATAGAGAAGGAATTGAGAGAGAAGGAAGAGAAAGACAAAATAGAGAGGGCACTAAAAGAGAAGCAAGAGAGAGAAAAGACAGAGAGGGAACTAAAGGAGAAGGAGGAGAACGAAAAGATGGAAAGGGAATTAAAGGAGAAGGAAGAGAGAGAAAAGACAGAGAGGGAACTAAAGGAGAAGGAGGAGAAAGAAAAGATGGAAAGGGAACTAAAGGAGAAGGAGGAGAAAGAAAAGATGGAAAGGGAACTAAAGGAGAAGGAAGAGAAAGAAAAGATGGAAAGGGACCAGAAACTGAAGGAGGAGAAAGAAAAGATGGAAAGGGAACTAAAGGAGAAGGAAGAGAAAGAAAAGATGGAAGGGGACCAGAAACTGAAGGAGGAGAAGGAAAAGATGGAAAGGGAACAGAAACTGAAGGAGGAGAGAGGGAAAGCGGCAGAGGTGGACAAAAAGGTCGCAGACGAGCCTGAAGAGATGGGAAGACAACCGGATGAAAAAGAAGCATCGACACCTGCCGAGGAAGAGAAAGAGGGAGGTGAGGAAGACATGTTGGAGAAAGCTGGGGCGGCGGCAATAAAGGATATCCAAGAGACCCGTGCCGCCATAGAGTCCGTGGTGACGGTTGAAGACGATTTCATCACTGTGGTCCAGACCATCGACGAGGCAGAGGAGCCCGGACACAGCGTCCGCTTCTCGGCTCCGCCCGCTGGCGAAGCCCTCTGCGTCGCTGCCGAGAAGGAGCAAGAGGAGGAAGAGGAGGAATCCGTGGAGCTGGCCCAAGAGGCTGACATGGAGGCTGCCAGTCTAGAGGAAGTGAGTGACGTTCCCGAGACCCCCGCCTCGCCCGAGAAGGAGGCTCAGACCATAGAAACCGAGGACCCGACAGAAAGCTACGACAGAGACGAGACCACCATGGACGACTCCATCCTGGACAGCTCCTGGGTTGACACACAAGGTGAGACCTCTTTTGTTCCTGAGTGTTGTTCCTCTGCAAACTTAATACTGTTTTATTTTTCGGGGGGTGTCTTTATGTCCTGTTTTACCAAACTGCAGATGATGATAAGAGTACGGCAACAGAGCAGATTGAGCCTTTGCCCAAGGGGCCCAGCCCAGTCAAAAAGCCCGGTGTGAACAAGCAGACACAACAGAAGAAGCCAGAGAAACAGGAGAAGCCCTTCAAACCTAAGGCCAAGGGCGGGCGCGCTCGAGGCCGGGTCTCCACACCAGAACGCAAACAAGTCCGCAAGGAGCCCGTCTGCATCCCCAGAGAGGAAGTCAAGAAGAAAAAAGGTTATTTCCCTTTCGATTTCTGATGGTTCATTTCTTACTTATACATCTGCAGTCTTAATAGCCCTGCACAATTTAACTGTGGTTCAGCGTCATGCTCTCTCGCTGCCTGTTGTTGTGTCTCTCTGCTTTTGTCAATGGCCCCCATTTCCTCTGATAATGTAGCCGTGATAAGGAAGACCGAGCTGACCCAAAAAATGGAGATTCAATATCAGTCCCCATCCAAGAGGACTGCGATGCGCTCCACCCAGCACCACTCCTGCCCCCGGAGGAGAAACACAGGTGTGGAAGAGCATTTCCCACTCCCACCGTCAGCTTCCATTTGGTTTGAGCATCCGTTTGGTTTCATTTGTTGTTGCGTTTATTTTTTGTCATGCGGGATTCTTTGTATTGAAATAAAATTGTCTTTCCATACTTGTTTCATTTGACTTCATTTATTCATTTTGTTTTGTGTTGTCTCTCTTCCTCTTAACATGATACTCATTTATGATTTTTTTCCCCACACATTTTTAAGCTTTCTTCGACGATCATGTCTTAAAAACCTCTCTGACCCCTCTGGCCTTATAAGGGACGTACATATCCAGTCCACCGCACGCTTACATTGACCTATCGTTGCCAGGCAACTGGTAATCCATGGTTTGTCTTATGGAAATGCTACACTGTAAAGATCCTGTTCTCTGTCCCGGAGGCGATTTGCACTTCCTTTTCCCCTGGCGGACTAAAAAAAACTGTGCCACCGATGATGAAAGCCCAGTATGCTGCTGCATTGCCCCCATTAGATTATTTTAAGGGTCGCATTACATAACACAATATCCCCCACTCCGTGTGATATCTTGCCAAGTGTTTGAAGAACAGTGCTCCCAAGGGGGCAGCAACGCACTCCCACAGAACATTTGATTTGTCATATAGCTTACAACGCCAAATTTTGGGATTTACAATGCTGGATGTCGATATGTTTATATTTCCGTTCTCATGAGAACCAAACATCCTCACGAGGATGGAAATGTAATGATAATCATAATGTGGGGCATTTCAAATTCTCTCACACATTCTCCTCTTATGTACAAAGGTTAACACCTGTACTCTGTCTGATTATCTTGCTGTGTTTCTCCCTACGTCCCTCAGAGACCCTGCCAGACGGCCGTCAGCCCCTCAGTGTTGCGAGACAGTCCCGTGACAGAGCCTCGGTGAGTATAACCTCTGCCACCAGAGCGTTTCAGACAAATGCCATATTGAACCGTTGCTGGCAAACGGTCTGAATCACTATTTGGGTTTGTTCTAGGGCAACTACATAAAGCTCAATCAGTCCGAATTGACTCTGAAGATCGAGCCTCAGTCCCAGGAAATCGGCACTTGCCAACATCAGCTCTGCTGTTTTCTCTCTCTGTGTTTTTGGTGTGAAACATATGGAGGTGCTAATGCACAAGTGGCCTCGTGCTTTGCTACTGTATGCACACTGAAACGATACACAGCACATTAATTAGGCAGAATAATTATTCTAGAGTTGTGATTCATTAAGAGGCTGTTACATATTATTCTCTTATAGTGAGTGAATACCCGAGCGACCTCATCATCTATTCAGATAAACACATTACATGAAGTTTCAGCGAGTGCCGTCTCTCTGCTGAGTCCCAATCGCTGCATGAGAAACAGTCCATTGCATTTCTCTATTGATTCCACTCTTCCTTTGTATTTAATGAAAGAAAAAAATATATTTATGTTGGTTGCTTTTGCTTTTTGGAAAACATTTGGTATTGTTGCCTCGTTTAATGGGTTTTTTCGCACAAGTAGATAAGACGGATCCATTTAGAGTGTTGTTGTTTTTTCCACTGAGTGGGCGTTGAATCACCCTGTGACATTTCTCCAGCGGCTGTGGTCGTGACTCCATTTTGCTCCCCACCATGGTAATGACACTTATTGTGTCTAAAATAATATATTTTCTCTTAAATGTCATGTCATTACAGAATACTGTCAGTGTATTCTGTCACTCTGAGCCCACGTATGTTTCACACTCTGGTTCTGCAGTGAAACGCAGCGGAAAAAACTTGAACTCTTCCATCGGGCACGGGGAAGAGTATTCTGCAAATTCTTTATTGTTTTTCATTTGATATCTTAATGGAACATGTTTTTGAGGTTTCTTTGCATGTCCATGAGTTGCTGTTTATGATGCGAATATCGCATTCATCGTCCTTGAAAGGATACGTCAGATCTTTTGCATTGATAATGCATGTCAAAGCATTTTTATTTTCACCTTGTACAGTATATTGATGCCATGCTACTCACCCACTGAGCCCCATCATACCAGCTCAGTGTCATGGCCGACCTTTTCCGCTAACAACAAGTGACTGCCTCATGCTCCATAGATCTTGTCCGTCTTCAGCGGAGCTGACGTATTACTCATAGACTCATAGCCAATGTAGGTGGATGGTAGGGGGGTACTGTAGCTGCAGGGATTATGGAAAGAACGTAAAAACATAAACATGATTTCTTTAAAATTACTTTCATTTTGTGATATCGCATACCTAAACCCGTTGTTTAATCACAGACGCACTGGCCTAAGCATCTCCTTCTTGTCTCTCGTGTGTGTGTGTGTGTGTGTGTGTGTGTGTGTGTGTGTGTGTGTGTGTGTGTGTGTGTGTGTGTGTGTTTCAACAGGATGGTGGATCAAGGAGCCCGGACAAGAAGTCTCTCCCACGGCACGCCTCTATCCTGAGTCGCCGTGGATACCATGACCAAGAGGAGAGTTCCACCTCCATCACCAGCTCTGGCTCCACGGCTCCCCGTAGACCCACATGTAGGCTGCAGCGCCTCCGTTCCACTCACTTAGTATTCAGGTTGCATTAGGTAGCATAACACAAACGGCAAACCGTGTGAGTCAAAATAACAGTGATTCAAACAATTTAGGTTTTCAAAAGCAAATATTCTCAGCAGAGCTGATAAATGATTACTTGAAGGTTGATATGAGGGGCCTTTTTGAAAAGAAAAAAACACACTCTTGGAGTATTATGTTCATATTCTTTGCTGAACGGTTGTTCATTACTGTAGAGGAAAGCAGTACGAAAACCTCATTTTATCAGATGAAATTGTGATTATTTAACAAAGTCATTTACTGCACCAAAAAATTATATAATTGCCAATTTTGAACTTTGTTTCTACCAAACCGATATGAACTGTATCGTGCTTCTTGCAGTATATTGCTTTAGTCATCCAGATAAGCCTATATTTTCGCCTCAATATCTCATCTCCATGCAACAGACTGTCTCACTGTTTTTGAAAACATAACTTACTTAGGTACAAGTCCAGGTGGATGCATGTGGAATTGAAATGCTTGCCAGCACCAAATCTCTTAAGTTATCTGTTGAACCTTTTCTTCTTTTGTCTTCTGTAGCGTTTCGCACTGACATGAGGGCGGAGCACAGGACAGGGCGAGCCCCTAGTATGACAGGTAGAAGGGATTTTCTGTACCTCTACCATTGGAAATATATAATATTAATATAATATTCACTACAGGATTATTGTGATGGGTTGTATTAGGTTGCACTGGTCTTAATAAACTGGTACCTCAATGGATGTGGGTTATAGGTTTAATGGGATGGGAAACATCTGTCTATTACGAAACAATTCCATCTTTAAGCCTTTAACTTCTTCCAACCAGTTACAGAATCCATACGCTCCCGTTCAGCTCGCAGTGGCCACTCCACCCCCCGCACTCCCGGCTCCACAGCCGTCACCCCGGGCACCCCTCCCAGCTACTCGTCCTCCTCGAGGACCCCCGGAACCCCCCGCTCCCTCAGCTTGATCTCCCAGGAGAGGAAGGTGGCCGTGGTCCGCACCCCGCCCAAGTCACCCGCCACAACACCCAAGCAGCTTCGCATCATCAACCAGCCACTGCCTGACTTCAAGAACATCAAGTCCAAAATCGGCTCCACGGAGAACATCAAGTACCAGCCCAAAGGAGGACAGGTGACGCTTCTTCTCCCACTCACAGAAACCAGTAGCCTCTGCCTGTTTGTTTACTTCACCTCTATGCAATGCCGCATGTCTTTCTGCTTTGACCGTGTGTCTCTGTTTTAGAATTTCAGAAATAGATACCATCGTTGAGATGTATATTTTTGTTAGTACAGATAACATGCAGATACGACAAACTATATCAGTCTCCCCCTCAGGTCTTTTGTCTGGTAGATCTTCCACCAGACTGTACCCCACATTCGGTCTTTGAACCAGGAACCAACAAAGGGTTCAACAGCAATAAGAAAAGGACACAGACAGCAACTTTGCCTCTGCATAAAAATAAAGTCAGTGAGCTATATACCACTGGTATAAGCAATGAGGCCAGCAGAAACATTCCTGTTAGGGATTGTATTGTAAGCGTGTTTTTTTGTGTAACATCTTCTGCGCTGACATTCCTGTTTCCCACGGCTCCTCTCTCTTCTCCCTGTGTCACACCTACCTGTTCTTTTTTTTATCTCTACCCTACTGCTTCCCACTCTTAGTCCTGCAGTCTTCCTTCAGAGTCACTAGTGTGAAAGAGCAGTGAGTTAAGAAATAATGTTCTGTGGAAGAAAATATGATTCTCACCACCATTTGTTTATTACAGAATGCGCACTGATCTAAAGGTTTAATGGAAAGACTGGAACTTATCGGTTGAATTACCAGTCAGTATGGTTAACCTCCCAGTTGTGCCCGGAAATACAACTAATGGCAGTGAGCTCACATATACGATAAAATATAAAATACTTCCTGTCTTCTGCATAAGATGACGGCAAGAATTAAGGTGTCAAGGTAGAGTGTTTTACATGTGGCAGGAAAAGAAGCAGGCCAATGCAAAAGTTTGACAAAATGCCAGGCTTCTTCCAATAAGAAAAGAGGATTGATACGGCTGCACGTGTTGCTCTGGTCCCTATCCTGTGTTTGAAGTAACTTCATCATGATGAAAATAAAACACCCGGGTGTATCTCATATTAGATGACTTTTGATGGATTAATACTTTCACTATAATTTTTACAAGTAAAATTCAGGCCTATATAATGTCAAAATTTGCACTTATGTAATTTTTTTCTCCTAAACTTACCAATTCTTAGGTTCCAAATTTAAACAAACAGAAAAGTGACCCGACTTTGACATGGCATTCTTCCGTTGCTGCACAGAATCTGTGTTGGCGGGCTGTTTGGGAGTGCATATCCCACAGTTTGACAAATATCTCGTGCCGGCATGAGAGTGAAACACAAAGTCGGCGCCGCGACAGGAAGCGTCGTAGTGGAAACAGCAACGTGTCCGTGGCCATCAGCTTCTACGAGCCTCCGCCGATGACCTGATTAGGAGTCGGAGCATTTGGCTGACATCTTTATGGCTCTGCTCCCTGCAGCCGGCCACATAGGGAGGGATCATGCTCCAGAAGCCTCCCTGTCATCTGCAGGCGAAAGGGACCTGAGTGGAGTTTCTGTGCGTGTTCGCGTGTCTTGCTTGTGTGTGCAAGCGCGCATGCCGACGCTAAAGCTGACGATGTTGTTCCTGACATGCAAATCTCTTTTGGAGTAGAGCTGTTTAGAGGGTAGGACAGGTGACAACTTGCCTCAGGAGTCTTGCAAATTTCTATGCCCAGCTTTTATTTTGGGTGTGGATTTTTTGGGGGGGCCGGAATAATTCGCATAAAGGTCACTTCACGCAGTGTGAATCTATGTGAGAGATTGCCTGACAGCATAGGTAATCCAGTGTTCCCCAACAAGTGCTACATTGGATGGGATTTTACCTGTAGTCTTGTGGCTGTGGTTGGTCCAGGATCGGGTTAGCTCCTCATTAGATACACACACATATATATGCATATATATATATATATGTATATATATATATATATATATTAGATTATTTCTTGCATTATAACATATGATGAGAAAGATTACACTTAACTTGTTTTATTTATGTCTCATGTTAATTTAACTAACTTGTTCCTAGTGCATTTCTGAGAATAATTAATTATCTTCTTTAATAATACACAAAGTAAGGCATTAGGCATACAATGGCTTGTGCCAGCAAATTTGAATTTATCAGAATTGATCAGACATCAGATTGAGTAAAACGCGAAGACACATTTTACTCTTGCGCTGTGAGATGGGTGAACAATAGCTTTGACCTTCAGCTCACACAGTTTGAACATGTTGAACGTAAAGATGTGAGTTCAGTCATGGTCCTTTCACCGACCCTGTCCTGTGTCCCCTGTGACTAAAGTATTCCCGAACTTTCCTTCAGGAGCATATTGCTTTTGCCTCCCAATGAGCTCCTACTTCCACAGTGTGGAAAAACAAGACGTGGAGTCGTTTTTTTACTTGAGTTGAGTTACCATTATTTTTTCAGGTTGATTTCAGCTCATATTGTAAAATCATCTTGATACACAGATGACGTACAACTTACAATCTCACTGGTTTTTTCCTCTCCCGGCATTTTGTAGTCCCAAAGATCTCCAAGTAGTTTCTATTTCCAGGCAGCTGCTGTAGTGAGCCTCCCCCCCGGCCACTGACCTGTCCAATCATTGTCCTTATAGAAGCACAAGGACCAGAATATTCCACCAGAGGCCAAACACAAGGCCTCTTGGATCTGGAAGTCAGTGCTGCGCCTCATCTCCGTCACTCTGTGTCTGTCAGCGGCACACAGTGTGACCTGGACCCAAGACCTGCTGGTACACCTCAGCACTGTTAGTTAGTGTGTGTTGATTAGTGTGAGTCTGGAGAGTGTGTCACTGAAAGAATGAAGAACAATAAGGGCAAAAACACAATGATGACTTTGAAAGACTTCACAGTTAGCTTCTTAAAATTATAATTGAATTTAAACTGTTAATTTTGAAGCAGGAAAAAAACAAACTATTAGGTGAACTGTGATTGGCCTAAGAATGACAAAAAAAATATATTTTATTTAGCTATTAAATTATTTTTATTTTAAGTATTTAGATACTTCAGGGTCAAGGTCAGGGCCCTGTTCATGTGGTATGAACTTGAAAAGTTCCGGTATCAAGTCACCAACTGTGACTCTCATTGAACTTGTAAAGTTTTATTATATAATTTTTAATTTACCTCATGATAACTTTTTAAAATAGATCAATTAACGTATCAATTATGAATATATTAGTTACATATTTAAATAGGCCAGATTCATTTCAGTGACACACTCCAGGATCCATAGTTTTCCACAAGTAGTTCTCAACAATTCAAGGAATGCACCAAGTTGCATCGCTGTTTATCAAATTAAACATGATGGGAATGCAATATTAAATGTGTAAGTGGTAGAAAATAAGACATAGAGAAAATGAGAACTTGTACGGGCTGCACGGTTATAGAGAATTGCCTCAAAGTGAATATGGCAATGTCCAGCACGGGTTGTCGAAATGATACAAAAAATATGCACAGTTGTAACGAAGAAGAGCATTTCCCCATTGTGAAACGTTTCTCAGCTGAAATGGTTTCTCTCGACATGACGCTTTTCGGTTGAATGATATCTTGAACTTTGTGTGTGTGTGACTCATTTGTTTGTTTCACAACAACAATGGGACATTAACAGATGGTGCTCGTGATCAGGATCTCTCATAATTCTTAGAGCCTTCCTTCATACTCAACCACAGTGAAGACAGTGTAGTATAAATAAATCGCCGCACGTTTTCTCATACATTGTTTCATCGTGATCCTTTAGTGTCTCATCATCCCCGTAGTTTCATGACAGCTAGTCATTCCCATCCAGCATGTAAGAGGTCCACACTATCTGTTCATGTCTCCATAGATTCATATTTTAAACAGGAAGGTGGACTTCAGTCACGTGCTGCCAAAATGCAGCTCCAAGGACAATCTGAAGCACTCTCCTCGCGGAAGCAATGTATGTACCCTCCCGTCTTTACCCTCCTCGACTGAGGGGAGGGGCCATGGCTCCATTCAATCCTAGTTTGCCAGTCTATCCAAATAATTCCCACTGTAAAGTGTAAGTAAATTCCAGTGAAGTGGTCTAGTTGGTGGTCTAGTATCGTAGTACTCTTGCTTACGTTTTACCCTCAAACCCTACTTTCCCACGTCAGAGTGATTTTTTCGTGCTTCAATCTCACATATACTGTAATTTATTGTCTCCGTTTTTTGTACCGTTCCTTTGTGGGCGACAACGGTGACAAAGCTCATTTGTACAATTCGTTATGTTTAACATTGTATTCTATATTCTACTCACATACCCACAAGCAGCCAGTAACCACATACCAACCGGTATGTAAACTTCTTCACCTGCTTGCCTGCAGCACCATGAACCCCAGAATAACTCTGAGACTGTCCGGCACCGAGGCGGTCTCGTGATTAGAAGCGGGCCAGACGGCCAAAGCCATATGTTGGCAAATGTCTGCTATGCTCAAGTCCCACCAGCTCTTTCCCCACAGAAATTCCTGTTATCATTCAGCTTGGGTTGATTTCCACATTTGAATCCTGTCCGTAATACTGTGCATCTTAAGTCTGGTTTTGCGTCCGGTAGTTATTTTGTATTTTCTCATTACAGCTGTTGTACATCGTCCCAGAGCGAACTAGTTGGGCGACCAAAGGCTTTATTTAGTCAACCTAAAAATGGCTCTGATTCCCATTTTCAACAATAATGTTAGTTTGTTCTGATTTTAGAAATTAGCCAGATGAAAAATGAAGTCAAGTCTGTTTAAAGAACATCGAGAGACAAAGTGAAATTTGGATTTGTCTGCTTTGTCGTGTCCAGCAAGGAAACAAAGACCTTTCATTTAGCATGAATTGTGCCATACACACAGAGATTAAAAAAGATCAGTTCTAATTCTAACTGTAAAGAAATGAGAAGTTTTCATCTGGAGAATAGAAGAATGGTAAGGCACAGTTTTTGTATTTATAATTCATAATGCATTATTAGCTTGAGAGCAAACGCTCATGCGGTTTGCTCTCTGGCTGTCCGCTCGGACTGTAAAAACTCAATGGATGATGGAGAGGGAGAGACTGAGCAAGCGCGACGGCTCTGTAAGGAATCAACGGAGCAAAACACAAACCAAGAGACTCTCATGTCATGATGTGAAAATCTTTGCTTCATTATGAAGCTGCGGCGGGACAAATTAGAATACGGCGGGCTGCCTCAGGCTAGAAAAGATGTGGGAAACACTGATTTGTTTGTCTTTCCACTCTTTCGTGGGACCAAAAAGGAGACTCACTGTCCATCATATGTTTCATAGACCGAAGGGAAAACACCGGACCCCAGCTCAGTTTACAACCAACAAGCTCCTGTTTGCCTGTTAGTATTTCTCCAGTTCGCCTGCTGAATAAGCCCCTCGTTCAAAACTGAAATATCACCATCTTTGTCATCACACGTCTGTATATTCTCCCTGTAGGTACAGCACACGTGTTCTCTTGACTTCCACTCGTGTCAGTGAATTGAACAGCATTTTTTTTCAAGTTATGTGAGCGTACATACGATATAGATATATAGATAGAATAATTCAGGGCTCACAAACCTGATGGACTCCTCTCCTAAAGCTTGCGATACCTGTGAACTGTGCGTCCCATCTCTCCCCAGTTTGGTTTCCCGTTTCTTTCTCTGTGCTGCTGCGGAAACTGTATTTACTGGTAGTGTGCACAGTATGTACCAACTCTGCTGTGACGGCATCTCACTCCCGCGTTGTCTCCTTGCAGCTACTGAGAGCTGTCCGGCCCCCGAACCCCTAACAGTCTCGAGTCTGAACTGCTTTCAATTAACATGCATTTGAGTCAGAACAAAGGAAATGCAAAAAACCGTCAAGGATAATGTTGATACTCTATTCAAGCATCTTCTCAGGGAGTTGCCTCTTCTCGTGACACTCTGCGAAGTCGAGATTTCCGGACTGTTTTTGAAGGCGACGCGGATCCACAATGAAAACAAATTAACTTCAGCGGTTTCGGGAAAACCTCGCGTTATTCCGCTCCAAAGCCTTTTTTTCCTCCTACACATCCTCGCGGGGATGAAAGGCACATCATCAGGCTTTGCTTTCAGTTCGACAGCTTGGCAGCATTTTTTGCAGGGAATCCGTTGTCTCATTGGATGTCAGTGCTCATTCTTAGAGGTGGACTCACAGGCTCGTGTCCCCTGAATGATACAGGGGAAGAAACAGGGGAAAAACCAGTGTGTCCACTTATCACTTCACTACAGTCGCTAAACTCGCACATCTAGGACAGAATATTGAAAGAGTTGGAGGCAGGGAAAACGTTTTTAAGACATGTCTAAAATGAAGTGCCGCACCGGAAAGACGAAGCCTCTTCCCACCTCATTCCTGACCTCCGCCCCTGCAGGTTCTCATCCCCAGTGTTAAGCTGGACTATAGCCATGTTCAGTCTAGGTGCGGGTCCTTGGACAGGCGGGGCCACGCAGCAGGAGGTGGAAACGTGAGTCTCGTGCCATGAGTCCATTGTCTCAGTGTCCGTATCAGTGTTGTGTTGTGTGGTTTTTTTCAGTATTGCCTTTTTCTTTTCCCCTTTCACACTTCCCCAGTTTTTTTGCGAAGCCACTCATTGATTACGGTGGCAGTGCTGGAACCCTGATTGCGCCTCATCAACACAGCATTCCCCCACTTAGTGCTTTGTGTCCTGCGAGGAATTTTTGATACAAAAGGCTGAATGAGTCCTCGTCCAGCACTCGACAACATTCAGGACTGTAGCAGGCAGCGTTCGGCGCGTATGAGGCCGATTGCAGACATTTGAAGGCAGCAGGTACGGCATTTTCAGAGCGCGGTTAATGCGAGCCCACTAATAATGAGACAATTAAAACTTTGTATCACTTCACACTGAATCGACTCTTCTCACCAAGCCTCTTTGGATTTGCTACTGACAATTACGGGTTACCGGGGAAGACAGCTGCGTGCAAGTATCACATTTAGAACTGCAAAACAGTTTAATGGCTGTTCATGTGACAGCGTCGGTCAAGTTTTTCAAGACAATTTTTAGCAAAATCAAAGTAACTTGAGGAAAAGTCAGTTTATTCAACCAGCCAAAAAATGTACAGAGCCACTAATTGAACATAAAGAGACATCTGTTGTTTGGGGCTTGTTGGATGGAGCAGATGGAGCCAATATATGAACAGTAAATAAACAGAAGATACTTTTATTTATAGATTTATATATTTTTTTTATAGATTACTTAGATTTTTTACAAATTAACAAACTAGTGTATCTCAAAAGAAAAAAAATTGAATAAACCTCAGCTTTTCGGTTTATTTTTATCTCACCTGTAAAATCCAAACCCAAAAAAGTGGGGTTGCCATCCCTTTTTATTTATTAATCTATATAGTTACATATGCAGATAAAAATAATTAAAAATAATTTCAGCTGCTTAGTATTACAGACATTTAGTGCATCACCTCAAATTTAAAAAATAGAGCCACGACAATGAGATAAAAATCTCATGTCAATCCACAGTGAGTGAGAAATGGCACTTTAAATCACAGCTGCACGACTGACACGACGGTTCATGCGGCGTTTATAGCGGACACATGACAAAGCAGCTCAAGGCCACGGAGTAGTTGGCTGACTTGTTATATGGACCAATCGCTGGACTGGATATCCAGAGGTTCCAGAAATATGAGAGGGAGTGGCATAGTACGATTTGAGCGAAGCGGACAGAATGATTCATAATTTGGTTGTCAAAGTGAATGTTTATAGACAGCACTGTGCGAAGGTTTGAGCCCAAAAAGTAATGCCATGAATGTTATTTTAAACTTAAATCAAATCAATTTTAAACAGCACCAGTCCTCCTCAGTACCCCTATGTACAGTTTGTCATGGTCCTTGTTCCAAGCATCTTGGAGAGCTGGTCAGAGTTCCTCTTGTGTACAGTATGTACAGTCGGCTGTCTTCATGTCCTCCCTGGCTGACTCCATGGTGCCTATGGATCAGGACTCTGTGGAGCTCACTTGTTTATCATTTTTCCCACGACATAATTTTGGGCCGAACACACGCCTCCCCGCCGGTATTGTTTGATGGATAAACAACTAATGTGTCCGAAACCTTTGCACAGTATTCTACATACACAAGGCTGCATGATGAGTTTTGCTGTACATAATCGGCCCTTTACTCTTCACTCTATAACCAAATCAAGTCCCCAAATTAGGAGCTGTGAAGCCATTTACTACATGTAAATCAGATAAATCTGAATGAAGTCTATATTTTAATGAACAAAACTCTTTATACAAATCACTCGTTATATACATATATTTATTTCAGTTATCTGGTATTCTTGGTCTCATTCGCACTCTTCACCAGTTCTCTTTTGAATGACTCAAAATGACACAAGTAAGAGATTTTGTATTACACAAATCATTCGCACTGTATATCTAAATGCTTCTTATTATTACCTTTACAGGGTGCAAATTTACCAAATGTATTTAAAGCAGATTTTAATATTCAAAATGTAGGCGGTCATGGTTGGAACGTTCCCTTTCTATCAACCAGTAACATTAATGTATAGGTTTATAAGTAAAAAAAAAAATGTCATCAAATTGAATGTCGTCTCCATAAATGATGTACATATTAATATTCAATTCCAACACTTAACATGTATTAATAGATTCATAAAGACAACCCTTCTGGAGGGATGAGCCACGCCGCAGCCTGATGTTCACCCACGCTGACACAAACCACATCTCATCCCTGTCTGTGAACCCACGTTGTCATGCCGTTGCCCGTGTGATGCATGTGTTAGAGATGGCGGGTACATGACCAGGCCGAGGCGCACACTGTTCTTTGTGCAACATGGTGTTGTCATGTGGCTCGTGATCTGTGTTGTTGTTCGTCATGTGGCTCGTGATCTGTGTTGTTGTTCGTCATCGTCTCCCTTTTCCCGTCGACACAAAGTCATTGGTCACAAAAGGCATACGAGCCAAATAGGTGACTTGCTTGGCAAAGTGATCGATGACCACGGGCGTGACCCGGCTGTCCTCATGTCAGGGCGTGGTGTATCTCTGCTTGTTCACTGTGCTGTGCCCTTAGCTTCATAGCTCCGCTCCGTTTACTATCTCATGGGTTCTCTTCTTTTTCTTTTGTTTTCTTTTCATCTCCAAGTTGTTTTCTCTTCGGATCTCGAGGGTGTGTCACATAACTGCACATCCCGATCTACTCTCCGCCTGTGGCCACTTTCAACTGTGGAGTCGTTCTCTTTTGTCTTTCTTTCTCCACACTGAATCTTCACAGTTGTGGTGTACAGTATATTTGACAGGTCTTCTCAAAGTGACAAAACGTTTGAGACCGAATCCCAGTTCCCACTGTCACATAGCTTCGCGTTCAGCCTTGGTTGAAGCTGGTTGAACAGACGCCAGCAGTTCTCCTCCCAGCAGAACACGGGGACAGTTATGTAATGGTCACTTTTTTTTTTTTGCTCTCGCTTGTGTTTTCTAATAGTTAAGTGTGATTTGATATCACTGTGTCAGAATGTAGATACATTCGGTCTTTCATTGATTCCTAATCTTTTTCCATCTTCACTTGGAAATGTTTGCATCTCGTAGTCTTATTGTGACCTCTGACCTCTGTCTTTTTCCCCACTTTGCTTCTTCCAGGTGATGATACAGACTAAGAAGATCGACTTGAGCCACGTGACCTCCAAGTGTGGCTCTCTAGACAACATCCATCATCGACCTGGTAACCTAACATGAGATCCTTAGTTCAGAAGTCATTCAGGTGTAAATTCCATCCATTCAGTCTGACCATGTTCTCCAGAAAGAAATTGGGCCCCGAATGTTGTCAGGTCACCTAACTCCGCCTCTTTCTGCTTGCCTCAGGTACCAAGCAGAAGCTACAAGTAGCCGCTGTAGCTATCAAGTCGTCCTTGAATTCTAATTTTGATGTCTACAGAGATCTGAATTTGTATTCATAACGATAATAATGACAATGAATATCAGGCAAATGTTCGTGGATCAGATGTCGTTATCCAGATAATGTATCCAGATACAGAACACATTTTTGTTACAAGTATAAATGAAGCCAAGGAAAACCACAGGTTTGATGTTCTGAGACTGAGGGTGAAGGGAAGTCATGGAATGTTATTAAACTTTAAATTGAGTGTAATCTGATCCAGTTTAATCAATGAATGTAATATTTTTCAGATAAGAGAGACCATTCAAATGAAGCTCCAGGGCTGGATCATGGTGAATTGGGGGGAAAAAAAACATTTGAAGAAGCACTGATTGACAGCCTGATGAATCTATTCTCAGAAATCCTCTAAATAGAAACCATGTTGGCTCGGCTTTCGTGGTTTCAGACATGCTCTGGATAGGATAAAATGCTGGAGGGCTGAAAAACTAGCCAGCGTAGACCCAAACTTATACAGTCCATAGCCAGTTGTGGCGTCACTGGCGAAATTCAATTTACTCCCCTTCACTGTGTTGGGCATGTGGTAAAACTCTAGGTGACAGACTTGTGTAATCAAATCTAAGTGAACGTGATTAGAGAGTGAAGTCATTACTGTTGGGTGCAAAAATTGTTAGGGTTGAACAAATACAAACCAGAACTATTTGGATATAATTTAAACAAAATTTTTATCCACATAACCAGCAGAATACTTAAAAAAATGTCCTCCTTTTGTGGGGACTTGTACACTTCCTGCAGCGCCATCTGCTGGTCAGTTACTGCCTGAATCCTTACTTTATACCCTTCACTCACTGAGGGTTTACTGGACATTTGGACACTTTTTCAGGACAAAAAACGTAACAGACCAGGGACTCAACAGGTAGTCTGTTGCTGTGTGAATCTGTGTAGATATTTCGGTCTTTTTTTCCTTTTCTTTTTTTTCTTTTTTTATACTTCCTCTACTTCTTCCCAGGGGGCGGTAACGTACGTATAGAGACTGTGAAGTTGGACTTCAAAGACAAAGCCCAAGCCAAGGTGGGTTCCCTGGATAAAGCTCTGCACTTTCCTGGTGGAGGCCGCATCACGGTGAGTGTCAGGTCCATGTGCTCAATCCGCGGGTTAAAGGGAAACATCTAGTGTTTGAGAGATCGTCCCACTGATTAATTTAGGGGTATACTATATACTATTTTAAGTGAGTATACATGGATCACATCACTTTTCAATTGCCCTAATTGGTCAATATACCCATAAAGTGAAAAGAATGTGGAGGGGAAATACACCCTAGTCCATGAATATTCCTGTAATCTAGGTATGTAGCAAAGCTCTAGTCTTACCTAGGGTAAAATGTGTAAGGTGTCAACAAAAAAATTTATCAATATTACAAGTACATGTAATACATATAGAACAGGTTTTTCCGAAAAAAACTTCTTTCAAAAGCTTGTTGTATTCCTGTATCTGCCTGTGAGGGTAATGTTAAAGGTATTGTATAAGCTGCTATCAATAACTAAACTGTAAAACTTAATCCAAATATTTTAAACGATGTTCATCGAGTGTTCAGTTGTTCTCTGATGTCAACACAGGACTTAGAGCCAAAGCCTGTGAGTGAGGACTACAAACCGCACAAACACCATCTGCAGTGTTTCTCAAAGTGGACTCACAAAGATGCAATATTTTTTACCTTACACAATTCGAAAATGATGTATTTCTTCTTCTGCCGTCCACATTTCCCATCACTGCATCGTCATTATTACCAGATCGAGAGCCAAAGGCTGGCATCACGCGACCAGGCAAAGGCCCGGCTGGACCACGGAGCTGACATCAGCGTCCAGTCGCCAGGCCTGTCCGGCTCGGCGTCTCCCCACCGCCAGCGGGACAGCCACCTGTCCTCCTCCGGCAGCCTCAACATGACGGAGTCGCCGCAGTTGACGACCTTGGCCGAGGATGTCACTGCGGCTCTGGCTAAGCAGGGTTTGTGAACACTCGCCCTGTGCGTTCGTCCTCTGCACCCCCAGACATCCTCGCCCCTGATCCACTGAAACTTTTCTGCCCACTCCTGCCACCCTGAGGCCAAACTCGGCTGAGCCACGGCCTCTGAACGTCACCACTTCAATAACCAACGTCTCAACTCCTGCGTAGACACTCGAATTAGGGGCTTCTGTACTTTGGTCCTCTTTATTTCTCGTCTATTTTAAAGAGATATGTGTTATTTCTGATTCATTTTGTTTGGCCTCTCACTCTTTTGACGATGTTGCATAGAATAGTTCAGATTGAGCACTGGTCCCAGATAAGATTGAGGACCAGATACTTTGAAGAAGCTACAGCCTTGGCCAGCACACCATGCAGCACGTGTTGTTCTTGCTCCGTAACCGTGCATGGACGCCAAAACCCCCCGAACATACCAAGCATCCTTACTGCAAGTCATTCTTGTCATCCAATATATAATATATTTAACAAATATATAGAGAAACATGTATAAAAAATACAAGTTCTTTGCCATCCTCAATGTCCTTAACACATTTTTAAAGGAAGTGACACTATGGCTATAAAATATGCCTGTAAAATTGCATTATTGCAAGAACTAGGTCTATGTTATGACAAGCATGTGTTGATTCAAATATGAAAAGAGGCTATTTTGTAATTAAAAAAACCAAACAATTTTAGTAATTATTTCCTCAATTATTGGATAAAAATGAAACAAGTTCATGTTTTGTAGTTATTAGTTGTTTATGGTGTAATGCTTGGTGACAGTGTCAGACAGCTGATGTGGTGTTGCTAAGGAACGCATCTCCGTCCTGTTGAAGAGCAGCATACACTCGCACTGTACCTGCTCAGTAGATCATCATAGAATCCTGTTTTTCCACGTGAAAAACGATATTACACGGAGTTGGTTCCACAGGCCTCCATCCAAAAAAGGAAATATTGTCTCTGTAGCCGCAGAGAATCCGCTCACGTGAACAAACAGAGAGCAGGCGGATGTTGCACTCATCAGGACTGTGTGTCGGCCGAACAGCGGAGGAAGATGCTACAGTTTGCAACCTGAGGTTTAGCAGAAGAGCAGCTACTCGGAAATGTGCGTGTGTGCGTGCGTGTGTTCAGCGCAGATCTCATGTTGTTTTACAATTGGATGCTACTGTACGTGGATGTTAAGTTTCAATAGGTCGGAGAAGAAATTGGATTTCTTTTTTCATTTTTTGATCCATTAAAAAAGATGAAGAAAATTAAAACGTCCGAGGGAACTTGTTCAACTTCCTTCACATCTGTTAGGAAAAAATGTTTGGGTGATGTAGTTTTTCTTTTTTCAGACACCATCTGTGGTATATCTTGCCTCCTGCCTAATTACTGCCCTCACTGGCGACTGTTTGTTTGCTTCCGTGTTTTTTCTGCATTCCCCATCTCCGTGTGTCCCCGTCCCCGCCTCCTGCTCCACCATACAGCAACTGTAAATGTATTTAAAAGGTCAAGTAGATGTACGCAGTTTTTCTCTTGTTGATATGACACCAATTACAATAAGTAATGACAATAAAAAGGACAAAAAATGATGCCGCAGTACTGTCTTTTTTTCTCAGATGACGAGACAGTTAGAGCAGCAGTTTGACATTTTGGGATTTATTAATTTCTTTGCTGAGAAATTGATGAAAAGCTTCAAACCGCTCTCGTGTCTGTAAAGTAAATATGTAGAATATGTCTGAACAGCCTGTTACGGTAGGTTAACATAAAGAGTGGAAACAGCTTACAAAATCCATCTAACAGGAATATGTTTTTGAACTGTACAGAAAACGTCAGTGTAAAAATGACAAATTGTGTGCGAAGCAAATTGACTACGAGCTTTGTATTGAATTGACAGACATTAGAGTGGCATCAGTCTTCTCCTTTCAAATCAGCAACCAAACCAGCAAGCATATTCTCTAAAACATCTAGCTGTTCCTTTTAAGTGCTTCTGGCTGAATTAATAACGCAAATGACTTGCATCAAATAAATCAGTCAGAAATTCCGGGAAATAAAATGGGAGTTTGTGAAAATTTTATTGTGAAACGGCAGGGGATACAATAAGTTAAGACTTAGGGCTGGGTTGGGCGAGGAGCGGATTCATTTTGATGGCCAGTCCCGGGCCAAATCAGTCACTTCACTGGCAGATGGAGGGCCAGCTGGACAGTAAAGTGAAAGGAGGGGATTCTCGTTACCCCACCTTCCCCTCCATCACTGTTCCACTGTGAAAAACGGTGACGATTAAAAAGAAAGAGGAAGAAGAAAAAACCCAATGTGACGGGAGGAGGACCAGTGTGAAGAAGAGGAAAGGAACATCTCGTGAGACGGCTTCCCACGAGGAGGAGGAGGAGGAGGAGGAGGAGGAGAGAAAAAAGCACCAGTCGGACATACGAGGGGGGGAAAAAGTGTCGAACAAAACAAAAGAAGCTTTCAGGAAATGACATCTCATAGTCCTTTGTTCCCCCTGCTTCCTCAGATGTACCAGAAACAGTGAGTGGATGTCGTGACGCCATGGGGTCTGCACGTGTATGATGGTCACCGCTGCAGTGGAAGGGTCCTTAGACGGACATGATGTGCTTGACAAAGGCTGTGGACGAAAAAAGCCCCAGGGCGGCAGACAGACAGGACAGAACAGGGCGAGGTGAGTGAGTGAGGAGAAGAATACGTAAGTGATGGTAAAATATTGTAGAAAAAGATTTGTTTGGAGCACTGGTGTATAAATGACATGAAACTGCAACTGAGATATTGATTACAACACGACACAATGACTTTGGCCTGGTTAACGAACCAAATGTGTATTGACTCATGTAGTTATTAAATGGAAACCGACTCATATTCTTGGTGGTGTCAATTTAAAGGGTCACTGCAGAGTTTTTGTACTGCACTATGTACCAAGATGGCGGACTCACATGAGACAGATTGTAAAAGAAAGTGTCAAAATCAAAGCAGCACAATTTGAAAAAAAATCCTGACTTTACGTCCAGAGTATGGGTCATATTGATGTACACTAGTTATTTGATACAATAAACAATACGGTGTAGAATATAAAACCACTGTTATATTAGCATACGCTAATATAATTGTCACAGTACTGTGACTCTTGGCTCACCCTCATAGTTGACACAGCCGTTCTCGTCCTCCTGTCCTGCCATGAGAGCGTCGATCTCATTCTCAGTCATCTTTTCTCCTGTGAGGAGGGGGAGGCGGAGGACAACCACTATTAATAACACAGACACACACACACACACACACACACACACACACACACCAGGGACTTAGCCCGACTCACCCAGTGTTGACAGGACGATACGCAGCTCAGCGCCCATCACTGTGCCGTTGCCCTCCTTGTCGAAGACGCGCAGACCCTCAACGTAGTCCTCGAACCCTGCCTTGTTCGGGCTGTTGATGATGGTCTGGAGCATGGGCAGGAAAGCCTCGAACTCTATTCTCTTGTTGACCATGTCTGCGTGACGGGAGACACAAGTGGCAGAGAATGACACCAATATTAGAGAGTTAACCATTTTTTCGATTACTGATGTATTGTCTGATATAGGAAATTGGTAATGATTCCTGAGATGACGTTATCAAACCCTTATGACAAATTGTTAATTAATAATCAAGGCTTTATATTTGACATGAACTTTATTATAAATAAAAAAGCCGGAAGCCAAAAAAAACCTTTGAAAATGTGATATAATGATATTAACGGCCAACAGATAGTAACAGTAAGTACCATAGTGGTTAAAGATTACAGACTTGTATGCCTGTGTCGCCTGTCTGTGCTAAGGCATATGCCAATTATGTTTTTTCCATGATTTGACCATAATAGTGACGTTGCACTGACCTCTACAGGTTCACAAGTTTAAAATCAGTTGCGTGTCTGAGCGAAGTGAGCGGAGATACTAAGTCTCCCAGTAGGATGTGGACAAGTGTGACCACATCCAGGTGTGATGCTGCACATTGAAGAGAGCACAGTGCTGTACTTGACAGCAGGGCTACAACTTTCAACCAATGGCAGCACAGCCGGGATTTTCAACCAGTTAGTATTTACTCTAAATCAACAGTTTATTCTAAGGGGATAACCGGCCGATGTCAAATCAAAGCTGAACATGACTGATTCCAGCTACAAGATGAGTTACTGATCATTTTTTCAGAGAAGCCTTGTACCAAAAAAGAGTCATAAAATTATGAAGACCTGTGATAAAAGATAACTATGAATTACTGGCACACACACACACACACACAAACACACACACACACACCTCAGTCAAATCAGCCATCTGTACAGCTGATCAGCTGTTACAATTTTATCCTTTGAGAGTTGTCGCTGATGACTTGTTCACTGCCGACTGTGGTGATAACACCAGATAACTAGGCTAAAATTATGGATTTTATCATTATATTAAGATTAGGGCCAGAGGTAATTACATTTCTTGTATTGACCAGTATGAACATTTCAGGCCTTGCCCGAAGATCATATTTGTTGGGCAAAAAGCTGAATAATGGCGGTTGTTACGAATTCCTTTTGCATCAAATGATCAAATCTAGATCTGACGGATCCACTGAATGATCCACTAAGCATCCAAACGATTTGAATCTATCGAACGCTCACACCGCCGCGCTCATTCAATCGTGTGCTGAGCAAGTCTCTCACCGTCAGCGGAGGGGTTTCCCAGCAGTTTGTTCACCTCCTTGTTGGTGGGGTTCTGTCCCAGGGCGCGCATGATGTCGGCGATCTGGTTGTAAGCCACCTTGTTGTCGCCCACCCTGTCGAACAGGCCGAAGGCCTCCCTGTAGTCTACAGAGCGGAAGGAAGAGAGGACGTCGTCATCGCCACGAATCCAGTAGTTCTGTCATCTTTATGTTTCAGGTGTTCAACAGTGAGTTCATGGTGACTAAACGGTAACTTGTGAGGCCTTCATCTTGTTCAGTATGACAGTTCTATTAGCATCTCTCACC
This sequence comes from Scophthalmus maximus, assembly GCF_022379125.1. Classification (NCBI taxonomy): domain Eukaryota; kingdom Metazoa; phylum Chordata; class Actinopteri; order Pleuronectiformes; family Scophthalmidae; genus Scophthalmus; species Scophthalmus maximus. The sequence goes on along the minus strand of NC_061528.1, from coordinate 13,458,389 downwards.
GTCATAACTACTCTATAACTGCGATTTGTTATCCCCCTATGGCAGGAGACAGTTATCTTCCCTGTAAAAAAAATGAAATGAACGTATGTGGTTGTAACAATTGTGGATCCATTTAGTAGTGAAGCAGTGTTTTTATATTTAAGAGCAGAGGAACTCAAGCAATAATCAAATTATTTTTTTTTTTGAAAATTATGTAAAAAATACAAAACTGTTTTGTTTCATGCTATAAATCTAAATTTGACTGCGTGTAGCTGTGGCTGCTGCCAGCAGGTGGAGGCAGCTGCTCTACAAACAAGGGCAAGACATTTCTATATGTTGTTGGTATTAATGGGCTGAATGGACTGACTCCTGCCAAGGGGCTTCAACCTTCAGACTATTTCCATCTCAGCTGTCTCTCCCCTCTCTCTCTCTCTCTGGGCCCTTTTAAAAGACCACCTTGGAATTGATAAACATAGCAGAGAATATGAGCCCCGTCCCTTTAAAGGCAAGGCCCCCTCTGCGGGTGAGCTGAGTAAGCGTTGGGAATGCTGACTGCAGTGTAACGCGCAGCCAGACGGACAACAGGTCCGATGCGATGGGGTCCAGTCCAGGTTAGAAGAGGGACCAATGGCAGGCAGGTGTTTCTCTTCATCAAACACCACACCGTCTGATCTTCTCAAACTATTCCTCCGTAATCCCTGAAAATGAGCTGCCGAATGTTTTTGGGCGGCTGTGGAAAAAATGTAGCGCCCTTGGCAAATGCTCTGATACTCCTGATCCTGTGACAGAGTGTCTCATGTCTCCTGCGAGCTGCCACTGAACAACCTGCCAGTTAATACTGGGACCGACGGGGTTGAGTTGAAATAATTTCTGACGCTGTGCCCCCCAGTCATCAGTGAATTGTGACCCTCTTCTTCGGTCAGTGGTCTCCAGCCTACGTTTATTATGTGATGCAGATTAGTTGTTTTTTTTCTTCTAAGATTGAGTCAGTCTACTGTATCTGTTTGACCTGCTGCAGTAGAACGTGATAATCAGTACTATCGGTTGGTGCTTGTTTCAAATGAGAGCCTGCAGATGTTCACACTACCCTTTTACACACTGATATGGTGTTGCATTTTTTAAATATCAGCTGCAAATATATATATATATATATATATATATATATATATATATATATATATATAACATTAGAAGGGGCCTGCTCTCTTTTCGACGCAGCATTGAAGATGATATGTAAATGCTGCAGAAAACACACCATTTTTTAAGACTTTTTCAAAGTTTACTTAAAATTGTCTGGATGTTTGAAGGGATTCTTAGCTTAATAGAGGCAATAACAGATATCCGATCTTAATCTGTCATGAACAGACCCCTTACGAGGTCATGTTAATCTCTGAGGGAAGGCCACTGGTTTACCATCAAATGATGGTGTGTGATGTAGTGTCACATGGTTGTTAAGGTAAAACGGGGTTTTACTTACCGTCAATCTGGTCTGCGCTGAACTCCACCTACGGGCCAAAACAAAGCAGCCGTGTTAGTATGAAACGTAAAAATGCAGGATTGTTGACAAGCCATGTGATCAACAACACAATCACTATTATTGTCAGGCTTCTTTTCCCTCTTTTTAATCTGGATTAAACAATCAGGTCTAAACTGGGATTAAACATGTCTCTCTGCCAAAAGTAGCTCCACATGCTGGCACCTGATCTGCAGTGGTCCATCTTTAGCTACATTAACATGTCCACATTTGGTGTCACCGTCACTACTCTGCTCCAATCAAGGGAGGGAGGGGGGGTGGCCTCAACCCCGGAGAGCTATCCATGGTTCTAGTCCTTCACCTCAGTCCCCCTGCTTGTGGTCCCTCAAATCTGCAGCTGCTCTCACTAACCTGACTATAAACTGAACATCCACTCAAAGATGTCTGTATACATATGTCCCGTTTGTTTGTTTGTTTATTTTTTTTCCTTTTAGACCATTTATATCAAAATGAAGATAAATGCACAAAAAAACATGACCTGCTCTTCCATCACCATCATGTGTTTTTCTTGGATACGGTGTATCTGTACTACACATGTATTTCCTCTACTTGTACAGCACTTGACTCCTATAATGAAAGCAGCCACCGCAGTTATCTGAATATCCCCACATTATCAAAACCTCTTTTTTTTTTAAATAAAAAGAGGTTTTGCTCAGGTCTCCATCACTAACCCCTTACCATTTTGGGAACCGCGGCAGCAGGTCTAGTTCTGTCATGCAACTATTGAGTGTAAAAGTCAAAGCCCAGCTCTGCCTGAGCAGCCGCCGTCCTCTCCCCATCCCTCCCCATCCCTCCCCCCCCCCCCCCTGCAGAGCAGCTCATGCCTTGCCCGGTCGTTGTACCTTGACGGCGGACAGGTCGACAGCGGGAGCTGCGGGCGCGGGGGCCGGCTCGGGTGCAGCTGCCGGCGCCGGTGCTGCCGCGGGTTCGGCCTTCTTGGCGGGAGCCTTAGGGTCCTTCTTGGGTGCCATTGCAGTGAATAGTAGAACTACTTTGTCCCTGAAGTACAGACAATTCCCGGTTCGGGTGACAACACAAGGAGTGTAGCACAGAGAGGAGTGGACTCGGAGCAAGAAATCGCCGTTTGGGCGTATATATATGAGGCTATTTTTCCTCTTGACCCCCCGTCAAGGCTGTCCCCGTGTAAGGATTGGATAGCTGATGGGAGGGGGGTGTGTGTGGTGCCGGTGTTGGTGGTGGGGGGTCCTCTCCAAACATGGAAGATAGGGCTGCGGGCCAGAAAGTGTTTATTTACGCGATTTATCTATAATCAAAAAGGAAAACATTGGGCCGGGTGTGAAAGGTTACCTAACCGCGGGGCCGTGTGATTTCCTCTGGACTCCAACGGTTTCCACTTTTACGCACAGCGTTGCGCACCATTACGCACAGTTTTCTGGAGTCGTTCTCGTCCACTTGAGGATGATTTACGGCTCTTACCATTTGACGACGTTAAAAAACTGCCCTAAGGGCCGGGATTAATCGCATGGATGAACAACACTAATCTGCAGCTATAGTCAAGGAATAGGGCCCTTTAAGCCCGGTAACACCAGCTGCTCTTAAATGTCCCACGGTCCAGACCCGAAGCAAAGGGACCAAGACCCCCAGTCAGGTCAAACCCAATGAAGTTTTATCAGAATGTTGCATATTGCTATGTGTTTTATTTTGTAATCTATTTTTGCTTTGTTTACTATTCTGTTTATAATTTTTTTTTTGGGGGGGGGGGGGGTTTATGCATTTTATTATAGTTGATATTATTATGGTTGCATAACATCTTACTTTCTCCAGGTAAACATCAGCCTCTGGCAGGGGTGAAATTAATGTTCCGGGGAACGGACGGAAATAAGATACTAGAAATGACGAGGAGGGTTTCCTAAAAAAGAAAAGGCCGTTAGAGGTCATCTGCCCCGAGCATATACACACTGGTGCAGTAGGTGTATCTGGGAATGTTTTTGATGGTATCTGAAACTAAACTCTTTTCACTCACCTTGTAGTTGGATGACTTGAATTCACATTTATCCTTTAAGCCGTGATATTCACGGCTGCAGGCATCAAACAGCTGGAGGTTTTGTCAGGATTTCAACACGTGTGTTTATGGTGATGAGACTATAGGTTCCATCTAATGCTGTCTAGTAGAGCATTGCACTTTGCTGTGGGATAACGGTGTTATGGTTTTGGGGGAAATATGTATACAACTGCGAATGCACAACACATGGTGGATATTTGCATTTGATGAAACGGTGTAGACATAAAATTTTGGCATATTTAGTTGAATTCATGTTATTCACAATGAGCTTTGTCAAGGCTTCGTTGACGTGCTGAAACAAACCCCGTCTAGAATACAGATGCATTAGTGTCAGTGCAAGTGCAAGTGGAAGAAAAGAAATAAAAACAGATTAAAGAAATGGTCAAAGGAGCGCGCTTTAGGTGGACAGGTGTGGGAAGTGGTGTCCTTCAGTTCTAATAATGAGCCGCTTTTTATTTCCAGTCACTGACAGTCCGTTTTAGGTAGAGCAGCACCTGTGTTCTGTTTGGGGCTCTGCGTTGGTGAGCAGTCACCAGCAGTCCCGGGGGAGGATGTGACGTGAAAGCAAAGAGCGCTGGACATCTAGTGGAGCTTTCAGCTGCTGATGCCAGTAACCCAGACGGGGCTAAGGGTGCAAATTCTGTCTCCTTAATTCTTGTCTATATCTGTCTCCCAGTGCCAGCGGTGCAGCCACACCACCCCCACCCACCACCACCACCACAGGGCCCTGGTGATGACGGAACTGCATGAATTCCTCCACTCTGCAGGCCCCTTCCCTTCCCCCCATCCACTTGCTTTCACTGACCCCATCTCCACGAGGCCAAGCCAGAGAAAGCCCCGGTCCCTCAGCTGTCATCTGGGCTCACCCACGGCACCCCACGGCACCCCACGGCACCTTCTCCAAAGTCCGACTTCCCTTCGCTTCCCTTCCCCAGATAGAAACTCTGCCCCAGTCCTTGCACCTGTGCTGCAGTCCAATCTGAGCTCCATTATAGAATCTTAATGGATTCAGCCGCATTGCAGAGCTGGGCTTTATTAAGATGTGATGGCAGGTCGGCTTGAGCAGAGGAAGAAGGAAGTTTATTTGGCACTGACGTGTGCCAAGTATAGTGTGAATCGCGTACAGCATGTGATCTCAAGTAGCCCATTGTTACAACAAAATCCATATAAGGGGCTGTTTTAGGGATTCAAATTGTCTTTTTATTCCCACCCAGTACAAGTTTCTGAGAGCTGTCTGTGTCGACACACTGCCCCTGCTTCATGTCTGCTATGCCGATCTATGAAATATACACTTTTCTTGTCAAAAAGAAAAAAAGAAATGAAAAAAAAACCTTCATTTAGTAGGTTTGTTCTCTGTGGTTAGTGTTTGATAAGGCAGCCTGAACAAACATGAGTTTCTAAATAAGTTTCAGTGTTGCCCCCTGCTACTGAGTCATTGAAGGTATCACATTCGTGAAGATAATCGTCTCCTTCTGACTGAACATGTAACCCTTTACTTATTCATCGTCAGTGTCCAAACAACACTGGAGATGTGAGGTCAGATCTCTTTTAAAGAGCGGAGGGGCCATTTCAATTGTACGATAAAGGGAGCGGCACAGCAGTGACCCGCGCCACCTGAAGATCAGTCTCAACAACCATCCCCCGGTGAAAACTGCTGCCAGTGAACCTGCGTACCACATCTCGTTGCAATCCATCGAATAATCTTTGAGATATTTCAGTTTGAACCAAAGTGGTGAGTTTGACCGACTGACCAAGAGACCAAACATTGCCACCCCTGGAGTCATGGTGCTAAGATGACGAGAAGAAGAAAAAACAGGTTGTCGCCACTTTGCATAAGTTAAGCTCAAAGAATACCGATCTATAAATATCCCAGTTAGACTGTGAATGACAGCTGTCAGAGCTTTGCTTGACCTGTGATCCTTCTTCGGCTGTCTGCTCTTCCAGTTGGCCCATACGTGTCGTAAAAGTCTGCTTCTTTAGCCTCCTTCTAATTCAAACCATGGTGGTCATCTAACTATGGTAGAAACAACAATGTGGGTGTCACCATTGTGAAAACTTTGTTATTCAAGCATTTTGGGATAAAAAAAAATAAAGTAGAGGACAAAATGAAACAAATGTGGCGCATTTGATAAAAAACTAACATTATGATCGAGCCAACAACTTTGATTCATTTAAATTTTTGCTCTTACTTTGCAGAGTTTGCAGGAGTGATATTGCAGCCGAGAGAGCGAACAAGATCTCATACTCAGGCTTGAAAAATATGTTGATAAACTGAAGCCGGAAGCCTCAGAAGACAAGTTTTTTTCTTATTCTATCACTTCAGATTGTGAAATACAGAGACATGACAGAAGGGGTTTAGGGGGATATTCTTTTGCAAACTAGTATGCTTGGATCTATCTCTGTGTCACCGCCTCACTCTCTTGCTTTGTCCTTGGAGGGGGAGGTGAGCGGGGCATTTATTACCTCCAGGTTTGCTTCAGGCCAGGCGCTATAACTGTCTGCTCCCAGGAATGATGGTGTGATCTGAAGCACCGATGCCTGCTTGGCGCTTTGCGCTCAATTTCACCGTCCACCACACGGCATTTTTTCTAACGTGGATCCCGACGTGAACTCTCTCTCTCTCTCTCTCTCTGAACAGATGAAATGTCAGTCTCGTCACCAGGACCGGGACTAAAAACATACAACCCTGAAGTTGAGAGCTGTGCAGTTAAGAGTCTGTGAGGGAGAAATGACAGAGGCGTGGCCAATGACATGTGAGGAAACTTGAGCTTGAAAATAAAAAGGCAGAGGCTCCCAGGTCCTCAGTGGAGAGTTGGAGCGTCGAGAGGGGTTACTGTACTGGACTGATGGAACTTCCTTTGCCGCAAACGCATGCAGCAGAGGTCACCCAGTCAGCCATCTGGGATGACTAGAGAGTAGATTTTGGACTCTGGGTCTGTCCAGCCCCCCCACTCCTCTGCTTTTTTTTTCTTTTTTCAGACCCGGAGTGCTTCCTTCCCTGCCCTCCAACCATGCCAAAAGGAATGAGGCTGTAACTGAGCCTGGGGGGACAGATGGAGCCTATTTATAGCCCCTTCAGAGAGGTGTGAAGTTTCTTGGGATTTCTAAGAGCAGGGGCCTTGGCTCCTTAAGGGGGCTGATGCAGCCTATGTGGCCCGCGTGCTCTCTTTCCCTCCCTCGCGCTCTCAAACGCCCTTCTCTGGCCACACAGGGATTAGATGGGGGCAGGCTAAACAAAGACACTTGCTGCCCTTTTTACTGGGGACACTGCATTACTGGAGAGGAAGGGAATCCGATAGTGGCCAAAAGGGACAGTCCCTCCCGTCTTTTTCTCCAGCTGATGACTTGATCTTCCTTTAACACTGTGGAAGTCGTGACCTCGCCACCGCTGCCGCGGTCGGGACAATCACACTGTCATCGCCCATGGCACAAATGGTGACGCTTGTGCAAAGGGTGTTTATTGGATTTGACAGTGCATACTGTAACTCTGAGTCAGGATGGCACCGATTCTGTTCAAAAGGTGGTGTTGACGGGGCCAGCTACTTTACAGTTAATGAACCACTTAGTGACAATTATAGACTCTTCCAGAGCTACATTTTTATTAACGCCAAGGATGACTGAATGGAATAACATAAATAACATACACAATAAGAAACATAAAAGTCTGTTCAGTTACATTGAGTAATTCATTATTTAAAACTGGACTTTTGTCCCATGAATCTGGTCATTACTGTCACAACAACCTTCAATGTCACTTCTACCACTACAAGTCCCACTAACACGTGTATAAAACCCAGCCAAAGTGTGTCATTACAGAATACAATCAGGTTCAGACACAGATGAAGGCACAACACACCGCATTGATTTGCGACTTTTCAAACTGATTTTAAAAACACCGCTGTTGGTTTATATCAAGCACTGAATTATATGGATCATTTCTGATCCATTGTTACATTCAAATCAGAGTTAAATCAACATTGCCGTTGACCTCTGTTCTGTTTAGGTCTTATGTAAAGCACTTTGAACTGCTCTGCTGCTGAAAGATGCAACGCAAACTCGCCTTGCCTCAGAATAATATGTGTAGAAAATATCGACATCTTGTCTAAAGTCAATATGTTGAAAGGGGTTCAATCGGTGCGAACCGCCATCATAGAGCCTTGAAAAGAACCATCCATTATTTCTGTTGTCTCTCGACGAAGACTGTGCTTGGAAACCTGGCAGAGAGAGTGGCGAGGGAGTCGGCCTGTCTATTTACGTCCTCCCTTAAGCTTGGGCACCGTCTGAAATTTACACTTGAAACCGCAGACAATGTGGGGACCCCACTGCCGAGGACAGACACTGCAGCTCATTAGGCAACGCCCGAGCCAATCAGTGGAGGAATTCAGAAGGCCGCTGGTCCCGGCAATAAAGGGCCACTCTGTACATTGCACAGGCTTCTCATGTTCTGCCAATCATCACCACGCAATTTTCCATTGAGGCCATGTAGAAGCCAATAATGTAACAACTTCCTGATGAAATAAAAACAAAACCTCTGAAGCAAGAATACATTAATTTCTGTACGAATAATGCAATAGTTAATTACACATCTACAGAAGGTTGTTTCATTATTGGGTTGACAATACTTTTATAGAACCCAATGATGTTATAATTTCCCAACTGTAATAACTGGGCCAATTTTGTAGTAGCATGTCATCAATGATATGTTAATGTATTTTTGTGTAATAACATCAAATATGTAAAAGCCAAATAAATCTGTCTTTTTATCTACAGTTGTATCTCCATATACTATATTTCTTTCTATACATCCTTTTCCTGAATTATTACAGAGATTAGAGAGATTATTATATTATTGGTTAAGATATTATATTACATTATTGTAAAGCTATCACATTACCAGATTTTATTACATTTTAATGGAATTAAATTGATATTTTATTACATTAGTGGTAGTTAATACATTATCTAGAAATTATTGCACCATCGGGTTCTACAAGACACACTTTAAATAGTCTTTTAAAAACTACAAATGGTAAAAAATAGGAAAGCATTTATTTGAAGAAAAAATATAAAATTTGATAGACCGCTATAATAAGCTTCCTTGAATAATTTATTTTAGTGGAGGTAGATTGTGTGACATAGTACACGAGGGGATATATTTCACCAAAAAAAAGGCTCTATTTGATTCTTGTGTTTAAGGTTTGAGTGATACTAACTATAATACAATGTCTAAATTTGTTTGCAGAAACAAGAGCGGGTGTATGTTTAAACTTCACCATAAATCTGCTTTATTTGTACATTTATTGAAAAACAATAGCGACCCTTGGCGTGGAAAATGGTTGCAACTGTATTTACATTTGTACTGCTTCATTAAATTGCAGGGAATATGACTTTATGTTTGGTGGTGACAATGTAACAAAATCATTACCCAGTGAAGTGTTAAACAGCTTCATGTTCTTGCTGCCTCTAAATATTTACACTCTTTATGTGGTGCCAGTGCAATATATCCCATTTTGAATAAGCCCTGTGTGATGACTGTTCTCACAGACATCTTCAGCTAAAATGATTGATTACTATACATGGGTGGAGGTGAGGCATCAGAGTTGAAAAGTTTTGAAAATGAAGAGGTGGGGAGAGTTAGTATAGTAACTAGTTAGACAGAGTTACTCAAGTTAACCTGAACGATCTGTATTAAACATAACAATGTGAGTGTGCATGTTCCCCTGACGTGTTCAAGGCCTCTTTAAGTTCCCATCTTTAAAATTGTCACTGTGTCATTTTAGCCCACCAGTGTGAAGTTCATCATCAGATCAACACGTTTCACAGCATCCTCTTTCTGATGGCCTCTGCTGTGCAACACGTCAACCAGCCTTTGGACTGACATTGCTCATATTTATTTTTCAATTTAATATATAAAAAGAAAAAAGAAAGAAAGAATACAATCTAATCTTCTATTCACAATTTTTTTAAAAAGTGCTTGAATTGTAACATGCTTAATCACAGCATTATTAAGCATAAGCTAATGTTACACAAAGGGAACTGTCTTTCTAGATTTTAGTCACTGATCAGACAAACAGATACGATACAATGAAATGGTTTAACGGATCCTGTGCTTTAAGGCATCACCTGCAACATAACCTTAAATATACACTTGCACAAATGAAGACATCAGTGCAAGTGTCATGTCACCTGTAAAGCTGTTATATCTTCTTCTACATGCTGGCAGCTAAATGATACTGGAGGCCTCCCTCTTGTTATTAGAACTTGTGTATGTATAGAGCTGCACTGTCACCTACACATCGCATGTGCTACTACAACACTGTTTAATAACTCAAATACCTCCTGATTCTTTAGAGCAAGAAGTTACCACTGGATGTCAGCAGTGCTCCACAGATCAAGACAGGGAGCCGGGGGTTAAAATTACACCACCAGGAACCTGATCCATAGGTTGCAGGAGGCTTTAGTTTAGTCTGTTAGACATGGCTGTAACATGCATTTATATCATTATAAATCATTATCTACAAGTGTAGAGAATGAATTGATTTTAAATAAAAGGTACTTCAGTGACACTCTATACCTCCACAATTCTGAAGCTGATGATTTGCAAAGAGCACAAAAGCTTTCACATAGGCACACATGCAGTGTATTGTTCCACAGTCGGACTTCTGGAGTGTTTGAAGTTGTTTCCTGGTCTGCACTGGTCCAATTACTCACACCCACTTAGTTCAGACTGCTGAACCCAGCAGAGTGGCAGGCAGGCAGCCTTCTCATCAGTGGACCAGTGTTGCAGTGATCAGCAAATACACGGACCACTCTAATCCCACCACCATGGAGCCTGCCCCTGGCCAGTTTGCCCTTTTCTTTTTTTTCCTTTTATTCTTTTTTTTTGTTTTTGCAGGGAGCATACACCCCCCCACAGAAACAACTGTAAAGTGTTTGTTGCACAGAAAGCAAAGTACACTGTTGGCACGCGCGGTCATTCCAAGTCAAGCCAAGTGCATTTTACTTCGGTTTCTCTAAAATATAGGCTGTTTATGTAATCATTGTTTCCTCTTGTGATGACACTCTTTTTCAAATAACATCATTGCACCAATGCATCAGTGTATAAACAGAATGAAAGCTGTTAAAAATAAATATAAATTACATATATATAAATATATATATACAAATTTTACATACACACACAGACACAGAAACATAGACACACACACACACACACACACACACACACACCAACACACACACTAATCTAATAGTGCTCAAACTCAGAATACACACAAATACAGACACAAAGACTACTAACAGGAACAAAATAATAATAATCAATGGGAAACTGCTCCAAAAACAATGGAACCATGACTATATTGTTGCTAGGTTAACATTTAGCAATCGTTTGGCCTGCAAAATACTCCGGCGTCGACACCTTTAATCTCGTGTTTCAGAACTTCAACAGATGTGAATCTCAGTTTCATCTTTCTCGTGTGACCAAAAAAAAAAAGGGCGTTTTACCCGAAGACCAATGTGCACGCTCCGCGCTTCGTGCGTTGAGGAAAACAACGCTTCAGTAGCCAATCACGAGCCACCCATTTAAAGCGCCCAGTTGACTCGTCTGTGAGGACACGAGGGTCAGTGCGACCACAACTCACGCATTCATCTGGCCTTTGACGAGAAGTTCCCCTCATCACCTTGTCGGACAGTGTGTTCGTTCAGTCGTTGCTTCTCTTTTTTTTCAAGAACTCTAACTGCAGGCTAACATGACAACGATTCTGTTGGCCTACAGCGCAGTGAAATCTCTGAGACGAGGATGCGTGTTTGGCAGGAGGCTGGGAAACACGTCGTCGTGGCTGAGACTTCAAAACACTCAACTTTTTAGTTTGAAGGTAAGAAAAAAAGATCGCGTGAGCGAAAACCTGTGCGTGTCAGCGGTCAAATGGACACCGAGTGAACACTTTCAAAACTGTCTCAGAGTTCGCTGCCAACTGAGCGCTGATCGCCGCAGTTTGGCTTCGGACCTCGGGCCCGAACTCCGTAGGGAAATCTGTAAAGTCTGTGATTCCTTGGCCGAACACAAACATACCGACATGTCAAACGTCACGAGTGCCCTCATGTCAAGAAGACAGAGGGGTTTCCATTCATTCGGCGTACATCCAGCGTAACAAAAAGTTTTTTTATTGGAGCACAATTTGAAGTTTGGCCGTCGCCTACTGGTGACGGGTTGGCGCGCTCTTGCATCAGATGCAGCGTCGTGGCCGGTGGCAGCACGAGAAGTTGAGACGGAGTTGTGTTGAAACCCGATCTCTCCGGTCGATTGCGGTCACGCCGGATTGGAACTTGAGTGCCAATGATTAAAATGAAGGACCTCATGACGCGAAATGCAATTGGTATTTGTGGACATTGTTTAAACCGCCGGAAACTAGCAATTTTTTGAATGCAGTTCGGAACGGTGATTGTCAGTTCACCAAAAAAAGGTGTCAACGTGAATGCTGGTCAAAGTGATTTGAGATTTGATTATGTGCAACATGCAGCTGTGGTATGTGTTCATATCATCTGTGTGAATACCAGGGATGATCGCATTATGGCACACTTGTTAAAACTCAGAGTTGAAGTCACAGTTATGGTTGATGCTGAAGTGATGGAAAACTGCTATATGTTGTGTGTGACACATCAACAGTGCGCGTGTGTGTCTGTAAATGAGCATTTCATTTTTTCTGTGATTTGAAGAAAGGACTCTTGTATGACTGTTGGTCGGTGCTCATGTGCGACTGGAGGTCATAGTGGGTCACCACAACCTTTATATTCTCACACACACACACACACACACACACACACACACACACACACACACACACACACACACAAGAACAGATTTGTGTGTCTCAGCATTCACGGCACAGTTCCCGGTGGCCTGCAGTTTCAGCATCGAGTGCCCCGAGGCTCGCCGCTCGCCCGCCACACCTCAGGTCCCCGTCCACAACGCGTCTGTATCTTAAAGTTTCGCCTCTGGTCTTTTCCAATGCGTTATTCTTCGGTGAGAGATTTTGCCCAACATGTGCCTGCGCTCTTTGAACTCCCAGGCCCAGACGGCCCACCTGGTCCTGGAGGATGGCACCCGGATGAAGGGGTTTTCCTTTGGGAAGGATGTCTCGGTAGCCGGGGAACTGGTCTTCAACACTGGCCTGGTGGGGTAAGGACGAGACCTGCTGACATGAATGGAAATACATTAGATGTGATGCAATAGTGCAGGTCAGATGATGGAGAACACAGAGAATAAACGTAACCTGTCACTCCCCAAATGTCTTTCTTTGAGCTTGTCAACCTTTTGTGTTCAGTCAGCAACGTGAAAATGTGCCTCATTTCCTCACCGCGCCAGCTGGGTTTATTTTTTCCTGCCGTTCCCCCTGCTTTAGGTACCCCGAGGCCCTGACTGACCCCAGCTACAGAGGTCAGATCCTGACCCTGACTTACCCAATTGTAGGGAACTATGGCGTACCCAACACCCAGGAGCTGGATGAGCTGGGCCTGAGAAAGCATGTGGAGTCCGAGCGCATCCAGGTAGGAGACTCTGCTGCGGTCTGGAGGTTTCAGGTTATCTGCACAGCCTCGGACCTGCATGTAGTTTCATTTATATGTATATGATGCTTTTACACAGATGTTTAGTCTTGATTTGGTTTTTGTCCTTTGTCATCTCTCAAACTTTTATTGGTTGATTAATTATTGTGTCATTTAACAAAGTCCACTTTAAAAATAGGAACATTTGCTTCTATGATAGCAAACAAAATAAAGGTATTTGGGCTTTGGGCAAAACAACCTACTAAAATCAGTTATGGTTTTACTGTCAAAACACAAATCTGTTAAAGTTGGTGCAATTGACACGTAGATCACATTTCTCCATGTTAAGTTTCACATGCTCAGGATATGCTGGCATGCTGATACTCATTTTAGTATATTTTCTGGCAGCTCTTGAGGCACTAGTTCAAACACAGGTGCCGTTTAGTTGGATGCCTTTTAGCTTGACCCCCTCTTTTTTAAGGCTAATGTTGTGCTTCTGTGCCCCCAGGTATCTGGTCTTCTGGTTCAAGACTACAGCCACGAGTACAGCCACTGGAACTCTGTCAAGTCTCTGGGTCAGTGGCTCCAAGAAGAGAAGGTTAGGATTCGAGTGACGAAGTTCTCGGGTTATGTTAGAGCAGTGAAAAAAGACTCAACCAATTTCACTTCCCTTCTCTAAAGGTCCCTGCTCTGTTTGGGATAGACACCAGAATGTTGACCAAGGTTATCAGAGACAAGGTACTGTTCATACACAATTTATCTTTTTGTTGTAAATGGACAGCTCGATAGCTTAATAGCTTGACCACCCACTGTTGTCAATGTGCTCTTGGTTTCAGGGCACAGTTTTGGGGAAGATTGAATTTGATGGACAGCCTGTTGAGATATGTGACCCCAACAAGAAAAACCTGGTAGCAGAGGTTTCAACCAAGGTAACGGCTGCTACCTATTATTGTATTTAAGTTTTTTTTTACAGTTATTGCATCAGGTCAAACTCAACTCAAAAACACATGTTCTCCTTTTACGAATGTTGATGAGTGCTAACCTCTTACTGTGCCCCCCCACCCCATCTACCAGGAAACCAAAATTTTCGGAAAAGGAAACCCAATCAAAGTGGTGGCCGTTGATTGTGGTATTAAACACAACATCATTCGACTGTTGGTTAAGGTGAGAATGAATGATGAATCTTGATGTTCATTGTATATCCTCATTAGATTGTGGAAATTGTTAAAAGATTATGAAAAGTTCTTTGGCTGAGCTCCAAATGTACCTTTTTTGCAAATATTTTGGCATTTTTTGTCTTCTGCTACTTGAACTAGAAATTTTTATATAGTAATGTTTGACTGAATTGAATTGAATTTTTTTTATGTTCATGTCAATTGTTTGATATTATTCATGATTTGGTATAATTGGTTCTAATAGTAACTGAGAAAGAGCAGGCTGCAGACTTCTTTTGCTATAGTCTGTTTTGATCGTATAATATTTATTAATCATATAATTTTTCTTAATTATAATTTTTTCTTTATTGGTTTGTTGGTCAGTGTTTGGCTGTGTGAACGTTTTCATTTGTGAAAGAATTGGGAATATTAATAGTAATTAACATTAGGGGGGATATCTCGCCTCATGGTTCACAAAATGGAAATGATTATGATGACACGTTTGCTTGTTTAGGGTGTCTCGGTGTGAGTTTGCGGGAGAAAATGAAATTAATTGTATCATAAATCTACATTTGAATATTGTTATTGTCTGTGGACTTTTATTATAAAAGTTTTTATTATAAATACAGAATGTATTTTAAAACAAGAGGGATGAATTCTGAACTATTGTTAAACTGTTACATTATTTTGAGTGACTTGATATCATAACACTACACTGCAGAGTATTTCAGTGTGTCTTTGTGTGCAGAGGGGTGCAGAGGTCCACCTTGTACCGTGGGACCAGGACCTGCTGAGTCTAGACTACCATGGCCTGTTCATTTCCAACGGACCCGGAGACCCAGCTCTGGCCAAGACACTCGTCGAGAATGTCCGCAAGGTAGGACATGGTGTTTTAAAAAAAATATATATATTTTGAGCATTAGAATAATTAAAACTTTACTCCATGGGTGTGCTATGTGTGAAATTTGAACATAAATAGTTGAAGTTTGTAGTGTCACATGCATTCGTCCTTAAAGACTCGGGGAGCTTCCTCTGTGTCATAAGTGATTAACAATATTCTGTATTTTCACAGAAGTGTAATCTGACCTTTTTTTCTTTATAGAACTTTTTTCAGATCATTTTGTATAAAGTAAAATTCAAACTTTTATAATTTAGGAACTTTATAGCACCCTAAGACAAAATGCACAGCTATGCAAAAGTATTTTCAGCTAATTTTTCTCTCATGATCTAAACTATTATGAATAATTAGCATACATATTTTGTCCTCTGAAGGTGTTGGAAAGTGAATAATTAGCATACATGTTTTGTCCTCTGAAGGTGTTGGAAAGTGATCGTCCCCAGCCAGTGTTTGGAATCTGTATGGGAAATCAAATCACTGCTCTGGCGGCAGGAGCTACGTCATACAAACTACCTATGGGCAACAGGTAAACCGATAAACAGAAACCAACAATATGCACAAAGTGGCCTCATGAATAATTTTACTGTCTGTGGACACAAACGCTGTGGTAGTTTAGCATGGTCCTCAGTGTGCTGTAATGTTTTTAAACATTTTCAGGCCTTTTGATATCATGTCTCCCATAAACAAATAATAAATGCAGAGTGTGTTTTCTTCATGTCTGTGGTTCTCCAGGGGCCAGAACCAGCCTGTGCTGAATGTGATGACGGGCCAGGCTTTCATTACGGCGCAGAACCACGGCTACGGAATAGACAGCGCGTCCCTGCCCCCAGGCTGGAGCCCGCTGTTCGTTAACGCCAATGACGGCACCAATGAGGTTGATTTGTCTCTGTATGAATGTTCAGGAACATCATGGCATTTACATATATTTTTGCTGTATTGGTGTTGTGTAAAAAAACAATCACCCGTTATGATTTATAAGTGTTGTCAAGCAAAAAGATGCCGCGTGATGTTTACAAATCTTTGTTTACAAAATTGACCTTGCAGAAGTGTAATATATTGCAGGCTTTCTTTTAATATCAATTGTGCATGTTTTCTAGGGCATCATGCACAACAGTAAGCCTGTTTTCACGGCTCAGTTCCACCCGGAGGCTAAAGGTGGCCCCACAGACACCGAGGTAATTAAAAACTTTGATAGTGATGCATTAAGTACCTGAATACTATACAAAAGTTGAGTTAAGGTGTACTCGAGGAATGCAGCAAAGTAAAAGAGGAGTTGACTAAGTGGAGTCAGGCGTCATTGCATCTGCTGAAACAAACCGTGCCTCACCAGAAAGAGGTCTCAGAGGGAGAATCATAAAGCTGGAAAGCATTGCTATATATATAAAAATATTAAATCTACACTACTGGTAATGACGGGTGTATTCATCGTAGATGCGTCAGAGCTCAGGTGGACGACCATTAACAGTGCCTGTCCTTTTCCCTGCAATAAAGCGTTGGTTGTTCTGCGCTACAGTGCTCGTCTACTACATGGCAGCCAAGGACTGCAGTTCAAGTTCTGGTCAAAGTACGTTGTAACCTCTGTCATGTTGAGGCAGAATAATAAGCCCCGTCCTCCACACCACAACATACAGCTGACAGCTCAGTTGGGGATTTCTTTCCTTCCACCTGGGTTTGACTCGGGAGACATCACAAAAAATTTGCAGTGCCCATGACAAATTTTATACTGGCAGAGAGGTGAAATGTTTGGTTTTTTTAAGCAACCGTGTCAGACATTGGGGGGGAAACTATTCTGTTTTTTAAAAAATGTATTTTTAATTTAAATTACAAAAGATTTTTATCCTTTTTTTTTTTTTACTTTCTGCATAATATGACAAGGAATTCATTTTGCCCGTGTGTCAATAAACAGTCACAGTCGGTTACAGTGTCTTTATGTAAGCTACAGACACAGTTACTCTCTTTTGTTACTGATGCCACAGATTAGTTTCTTGATCTACCGTCCAGTGTTTGTTCAACTAGATACATGGCCGCGTCCATGAGTTTGGTGTTGTCACTCTCTCGTAGTGTGAAACAGCATTTACTATTTAACTTTTTGATTGGCTGAGGAAAAATGTGCATTACATAATATCAGCCATACCTTCACCTAGGCTCTTTTTGCCTTCAAAGCTGCTTAATATGTATGGGGCTTCTCCCTTGTGTTTCAGTATAAAAACTATATCAGAAATGGGTAAAAAATAAATATGGTTCAAACTAAATATTAAGAAATAATACAAAAACATACAATTTATTTGTACTGGTTTTAAATGATACAATAAATAATATGTCAGTGTGTTCCTCTGTGATTTGTCTGTAGATTTCATACAGACACCAACTTTTTGAAAAGAACATTTTTTTCCTTCAACCAGCACATTTTTCTCTCTCTACAGTTTCTCTTTGATACCTTCATATCCTTGATCAAGAAAGGCAAGGAAGCCAACCTGGTGTCCGTCATGCCCAAGAAACCGGACATACCACCGAGAGCCCAGGTACAGTATGTCACACAGCAGATGATTAACGGTGTGGTCCACATGGAGAAAGTTCAGGATCAGGTCATCTGATACTTTTACAGGAAACTACCAGGATTGAGTATTAAATAAATAGGGAACAAGACTGCATGACATAACCGCATTCATTTAGAAGGGAATATCACAAACATACTGTATGTCAGAGAGTTTTTCATCATGGTCACCATGTGATCCCTGAAGAAAAGACAATGAATGGCACAAAGCTCTGTGCCGTGCAGCTGTTGTCAAAGTTGCATGCAGCGAATCACTGTGGTTGTTCACTTGTGTTACTGCAGGTGTCAAAGGTGCTGGTGCTGGGTTCTGGGGGTCTTTCTATCGGTCAGGCTGGAGAGTTTGACTACTCTGGATCTCAGGCCATCAAAGCCATGAAGGTAGGAGATAACACAACTACCTGATGCAAAAGTTTCAAATATTTACTCATATATTTATTCTGGTTTTAATTTTGAAAAAGGACCTAGAACTTAGAAAATCCCCTGTCAATTTTTTTTAACCAAATAATGAGTGACCTGTTTTTAAGACTGATATCAAATAAATGGGTTTGGTGCCAATAGACCCAGACTGATATGTTACGTCATTTTTTTTTTAATACATGGCTTTTTTCGGCTTACTGATGGGTTAGTTTGTATTTAATGAATAAAAAAAAGGTCTGTTTGAATCAATGAGTTAAGACCAAACCGAATTGATTGTTGCTTTATTCATTAACATTTATAGTGGGCTTTTGTGAAAACGTTCAGAATACTTTTCGTACATAAACATTTGTATACATTGAGAAGACAAGTATGATACATATTCTAGTCCCTGAAATGCAATAAACAGGATTTTTTTCCTCTGGAGACATTTTGCCATGTCACAGTAAGAAAAGTTGTAAATGCTAAAATGAACGATGGCTGAATTCCACTTAGCTACTTTGGTTTGAGGCTCCTGGCATTGTGCATGGCTGGTTCACTGTCATACTGTACTATCATCACTTATTTGGCAACTTTTAGATAGTGCCATAACTAATGTTCTTATTTATACATGTCCTTTTCCTGTTATTACAATTCAAAATGTCTGCAGTGGACAGGAGTGTGTGACGCTCGTAATGAAAGACTAATCTCAAAAGCTAATCCTCATATTCCAGTTTTTATTTGAATCGATAATAATGACCTCTGGGGACATGTTTGCAGGAGGAGAATCTGAAGACGGTGCTCATGAACCCAAACATAGCCTCTGTTCAGACCAACGAGGTGGGCACCAAACAGGCTGACTCGGTCTACTTCCTGCCTGTCACGCCGCACTTTGTAACTGAAGTCATCAAGACCGAGCGTCCGGATGGCATCCTGCTCTCTATGGGCGGACAGACTGCGCTCAACTGTGGTACAACGAGAACTTGTTTGCTTGAATATGTGGATTTACTGTTTTTGAAGTTTAATTCTCTGTTGAGATCAGTAAGTAGCGCAAATTTTTTTTTTTTGTGTGTTGCATTGGGATTAAGGAATTTACTCAATTAATAAATATATGTAATGATCAGTGAAGGTGAGTTTTCAGATCGTCCTCTGTCTTGTGTTCATTATTTTTTTTTTCTCAATGGCTTGGTTTCTGACCCTCCATCTGTATGTGTATTGGCGTTCGTGTGGCGTTCAGGAGTGGAACTGTTCCAGCGTGGCATCCTGGAGAAGTATGGGGTGAAGGTCCTTGGAACCCCGGTGGAGTCCATCATGGCCACAGAGGACAGACAGCTGTTTGCTGACAAACTGATGGAGATCAATGAGAAGATTGCACCCAGTTTCGCTGTTAAGTCGGTAATGATCCATAGGAGATGACTCACAAAAACCCTATGTATTCTTCTTTTTTAGTTGTTGTAGTTCATGTCTACATTGCCAGTCATTTCCTGAGCATCTGTGTGCCATGTGATTACATTCTCCATGTACATGTATCATTACCTGTATTAGTATGGGTATTATAACTATTTTTGGGGGGGAATAATATTTGTGTGCGCCTTTCAGGTGTCTGATGCCTTGAAAGCAGCAGAGCAGATTGGCTACCCAGTGATGTTACGGTCGGCCTATGCCCTGGGAGGTCTGGGTTCTGGTCTGTGCGCCAACAAAGAAATGCTCGAGGAAACCGCCCACATGGTCAGAATAAATTCTGCACAGCAAAATTGGTTGGCAATCTGTGTACAATTGTTTTTTTTCCTCATATTTCTCTGACATTTGATCAATCATCCAGATCAAATCAGCAAATGAAACCTTTTACCCAGACATTGACCGACAAACGTTCGTAGTCTTATCCCTTCACAAGATAAAAGCTTTCAAATTGTTTAGATATTTGGTCCTCTGCCAAAAAAGGAATCGCCGTCTGTTGCTAAGCAACATTCTTTTGTGCTCGTCCAGAATCCATCTTTATGTCTGGACGCCGCTCAGTTGTTTCTAATCTGTGATCACATAGCTGCAAAAGGAGCAGCCTGTGCTTGACTGTTTTAGATTGGTACACTCTTAAGCGATGCAGAATGTTCCAATGCTTTTCACATCTGGCTTTTGAAATTTGTCGTTTCTACTCATTTTTATTCATTCTTAAATGTTTCTTTGCCATATTGTCATTGGCTGTTCAGCTGTCAGTCACAGGGCAGGCAAACGCCTCAACCCCATGTCCTCGATTTTTATATTTATTTCTATCATAGCATGTACCGGTAGAAACTGTTAGAGCATCGACACATGGCATCTTAATTGATAATATCCTGTTGTATTGTAGGCTCTGGCCATGAGCAGTCAGATCCTTGTGGAGAAGTCTTTGCTGGGCTGGAAGGAGGTGGAATATGAGGTGGTGAGAGACGTGGCTGATAACTGTGTCACCGTCTGCAACATGGAGAACTTTGACCCACTGGGCATTCACACAGGTACCAAACTCTACATAGAGTCCATATTAATTACTACTACAGGCTCCGTTTTGTTGTATTGTTTTTCTCACGCTGTTGTTTTTTATTTTTCTGATGCGTTTGAGTCACTGTCTCTTTTGACTATTTGGCAACTGCACGAGTTGTTCATGTCGACCGAGCTGACTGTGCACCTGGCAACTTGACATGGATGTTTTGGACAGTGATCGTCCATGTCTCATTTTCTTTGTCTCGTTTAAACAGATCAAGAAAAGCACTGAAAATCTATATTTGAATGGCAAACTCAAGCCTTTGGGTTTAGTTCTGTTCTTATAGCCAACATCCACAGCTCGTACAAACCGAGACACTAAGTGTACCTAAGATTAAAGGTGGTTTGTGTTCTCCGTACAGAGTCCACAGGATGAAGAGATTGTTTTATGTGTTGTTTATCTGAAATATAAATATACGTTTCACGGCCCCAGATCTTCCTATTGAATCCAGTAGATAACAACTTTTCATAACAAATTTACAGGTTACAAATAATTTTGTTGTGCAAATGTTTGTCGCTGATTTTTAAGGACTTTATTACTATAAATAAAACCATGTGACACAAGCTGTGATCTTTTATTTTTGTTGATATCCAGTATTGTTCAGTGCTTTTTCTCGCACTTTCTCATCAAACAAAACCATGTTCAGTGACTGTTCATATAGTTTGAAGCCGCCTCTCGCTCAAAATCTCTCCTCCTCTTCTACTTCTTCTTCTTCAGGTGACTCCATAGTGGTGGCACCGAGCCAGACGCTGTCCAACGAGGAGTACCACATGCTCCGAGAGACGGCCATCAAAGTGGTCCGTCACCTTGGCATTGTGGGAGAATGCAACATCCAGTATGCCCTGCACCCGTCATCCTTGGAGTACTGCATTATTGAGGTTAACGCCCGGCTCTCCAGAAGCTCAGCTCTGGCGTCCAAAGCCACTGGGTGAGAGAGTTTGTGACCGCACGGCCCACACTGCCAGTACTTTAGCTCTTCAAATATAACGTGTAAACTGCCTCAATTCCCCCGTGCAGCATTAGCAGCAGCACTATGTAGATTCTAGGTTGTAAAAACTGAATAAATTCAAGCCCTGGTCATTGCTGTGGAGTAATATCAAAAGATGTAGACAAATTAAAACTTCAGGTGTCATATTTACACCATTAATATAATCTTGTTTTTTTGAGAAGAGCAAAAATGTGCATTAATACAACATTCATGTTTTAATTCAGGATAATCAGTTTGTTGATGACTAAAATGTTCATCTGTTGTAACTCTGTACTTCGGCTCAAACTCTCTCCGTCTGTCGCCCAGCATCAATTGACTGGGTCTCCTTTGCTGCTTGGTCCTTGTCTCACAGGTACCCCTTAGCGTTTGTAGCTGCTAAGCTGGCTCTGGGAATCCCCCTACCAGAGATCGAGAACGCTGTGTCAGAGAAGACCACTGCCTGCTTTGAACCCAGTCTAGACTACATCGTCACCAAGATCCCCCGCTGGGACCTGGACCGCTTTCAGGGCATGTCCCTAGAAATAGGCAGTGCCATGAAGAGTGTTGGGGAGGTGGGGAGGATCCACAGTCGAACACTTATTCACATGCTTATTCTCTATGCTCACATCAATATTGTATTGTCTTGTAATCCCTTCTCTTGGATCCAGGTGATGGCAGTGGGCCGGACCTTTGAGGAGAGTGTGCAGAAGGCCCTGAGGATGTGTCATCCATCAGTGGATGGCTTTGTTCCCCGGCTGCCACTCAAGAAAGCCTGGGCTGACACCCAGGACTTGCAGCAGGAGCTTGCTGTTCCCTCCAGCACCCGCATCTTCTCCCTCGCCAAGGTATGATAATCTTTCAGAGTGTTGATAATCAATGACACCAACTACATGTTTCTCCTTTAGAATCACATTTTGAAGTGCAAAAATTATCATGGAAAAAAACCCACATGAAATGCAGAGGACAAAAATGTCTCTCTGGCCTTCCTGCATGCCAAACTGTGACTGCCTAGTTATGTGGAAGTGCTTCTTTTTTCTAAAACTTAAAATAGATTGAGACATGGAAAACACACGTTAACAGTGTTTGATTTTCTAAGTCGGGGCCTTTTTCAGATGCCAACTAACGTGGATAATAATCTGTAATAAGTTTTTGTTAAGTACTTTACTGTTAGTCTCTTTTTTCTCATGGATTGAAATGAGCACAAAACAGCGCTTTGATATAACATCATGTAGACACGGGGTCAAGCTCCATCATTCAAACACAGAGATGGTGCATGAACTTATAGGAGGTGAAAAAACATCTACAGTACATCCACACACTTTTATCACCGGCAGAGAGAAGAGAGGAATGAGGTCATGTCGGTGTCAAAACCTCCAGCTATGTGAGCTCGGTGTTCAGACAGTGGAGACAGATATATTCCCTTAAGTATGGAGTGAGATCACTGGAAATGGTGACGGCATTAGAGATTAATGATCCATATCTTATCTCCAGGCAAGCAGAAACAAGTTACAGACATATTCAAAAGTATTGGTACCCTTACAAATCATTAAAACAATGCCCAGATCTTCCAGAAAAGTGTAACAATGAAAAGCTCCTTCTTCTTGCCTTTGCTTTGCAATGGAATGAAACAAAGAAGTTGTGAAAATGTATCATTGATGCGTTTGGGAGAATTTGCTGTGCACAAGTGAAACCAAATCAGAGCTTTTTGTCAGTCACATTAGCTCAGTGTTCACACAAGCTTTCAAAGAAAAGAACGCCATCCCCTCATGGAGGTTCAGTTATGTTTTGTTGCTGCTGCGGTGCATCCGGCACAGGGGGATTTGAAT